>NC_085139.1:9246658-9347556 GCF_024139115.2 Armigeres subalbatus | reverse complement strand
ACCTAAATATTTTGAGGTGGACTGACTATGAGTACAGTGTGTCTGTCAGGATACATCAAGCGAACTGTCAAAAATTGGTTTAGGAGAATGCAAGCCGGCACGCACGCCAATGGATACTCTATGTTCGTGGCGAAGTGGAGTTCTCTTAACTAATAATTCGACTACGAAGCCTAGTAGGAGCATTGCTCTACATATCAGTTCATGCAAGACCAGATGTAGCATATGCACCTCAGTATTGGCCAAATTTACTCAACCACCGAAGCCGACTGGTGCTGCCAACGAGTGGTCAGATATTTGTAAGGCACCGTGAAAAGAGATTGTATTTCAACGAATCTATTTGAGCATGACAGGCTACATAGATGCAGACAGGGCAGGCGACTGTAAATCAGAAAATCGACGTCCGGCTATGTTTTCTTGTTCGGAGGCTGCGTATCATGGAAAGCACAAAACAGTATTGTGGCGGTGCTACAAGACATCGCGTGAAACAAGGACCAACATTATGCAGGATAATCAGTCTTGTATAGCATTCGCAAAATCCAAACGAACGACAAGACGTTCAGCAATGAGACAAAGCAAATGTTCGTACAGGATCTTTGTCGTAAGGATGTGATAAGGTTGCAGTACTTATTTTCCGAGGATATGGTTGCTGATGATTAAGCCCTTGGAACGATTAAAACCAACGTGTTTGCTGAGAATATGGTATCATTTGAAAGAGTACCATCCCTACCAATCAAATTGAGGAGGAGTGTTGGAATATAATTTTCATTTGGTCGGATACACTTCAAATAATACTAGCCACACTGCATTCTTATAACTGTCATTGTATTTTAACCAAACTGAATAAGCACGTTTTGTATCTGAAACTAGTAATTCCTAATTCGGTACCTCTACTTTGAGTGAAATGACCGATAAACCGATAAACAATCATTCACCACAATTACGGTCGTAAATCTTCATAACATTGTAAATTATCAGAGTCGGGTGGTTTAATCCCCGGAAATAGGCAATTAACTGATTGATTAATGAATCAAATAACTGGACTTGTGTGGAGCAGGGGTTGACTCATTGAATGAAACGCAGTTGACCTCTAAACAAATGATCTCACTCCAGAACAATTTGGTTAACCTAGAATTCATCAACTATTGGGACTGCGCAACACGCAAGGGCTATATGGACTTGTGTGACGTTTGCTGGTAGATTCGATTGTATACCAGGTGTAGAGGACCTTGTAGACCAAATGATCTGAACTCCAGAACAATTTGAAGAACCTAGAACATCTGCATCAAAATAACAAACCACCCGGGCCTGCTACTTGAAATCATGATTTTAATGATTTCTTGATCGCAGTATACGACATGTCAACTAAGAAAATATACTTCCCAACATGCAATTAGGTTCAGGTTTCCAATAATACAATTTCCATACAAATACTTGCACAGTGCACACTTGTTTATTTATATAATAAACGGATGAGATGAATTGTACGTAAAAAGTTTAGTCACAAGATGAATCACCGTACAAATGTACCATGCGTCTCCATATGCTTCTATGCTTGAATGCTGCTAAACATTTTTCACAATCTCACCTATCTTTTCTCTTAAGCGGCCCATTTTTGCCTTAAAAACACTCATGGGGACATTAAGTTACCGTAATAACTTAGATTAGAACCTTGCGAGCAAAGGCGTAGGATTGCCAATCCGGAGATGGCGAGTTCGATTCTCGGTCCGGTCTAGGATGTTTTCGACTCTCTGTGCATAGTGTATCGATTGTACTTACCACACAAGATACATACTAGAGTGGGGCGCAGTTGTATGGAAAAACGCAAACTTCGTCCGATCAAGTGAGATCAAGGTTTTTCTGAATCGTTTTGGAACCCCAATCAACTGTGCAAAATATGGGCTCGATTGGTTGCGACCTCGCATGCCGCATCGCGTTTCAAATTTACATGAAGATTAGTATGGAAAAACGTACTTCTTTACATTTTTGCTATTAGCGGTTTCAATTTATCATCAATCACGTGACTCAATAGGTTAGCATATAGTCTGGAAGATGCCGAAAGACTTTGCCGAAGAAGGTACATAGCTGGAAGGTCTACAAAAAATGTTATTACGTTTCGAAAATCGATTATTCAAACCATATGCAAGAAATCAATGTTTCTTCCAGCACTACCGGACGACCTATCAAAGGGCAGAACCCATCTTCCTTCTTGTCGGATTTTTTTCTTTTGAAATGATTCCGGATAGCTCCCATTAGCTCTAAAGCCCTATAAGATCATTATTTTGAAATAACACTCTGGCAGAATAAACGATTTTTTGCATATGGTTTGAGCACTCAATCTTCGAAGCGTTATAACTTTTTTCGTGGACGTTCCAGCAACGTGCCTTCTTCAGCGAAGTTTTTCTGCATCCTTTGGGTTATACTTTAACGCAATGTGCCACTTGGTTTACGATGAACTGAAATCTCTAGTAGTAGAAATGCAAAAATATACGTTCTTCCATACTAATTTCCATACAAACTTCAAACGTGATGCGGAAAGCGAGGAAGCAACCAATCGGTCCCAAATTCTGCACAGTTGTTCAGGACACAGAATGACGCCCCACTTTAATACATACTCATGCAATGACCGGCATAGTTAAGTTGAAAAGCCGGCCAAGTTCTAGTTGGAATGTAGATCCATTGAAGAAGGAGAATAATAACATAGATTATCGTAATAACTGAGGATTTTTACTTATCTGAACATGCAAACAAGTGACTTCAATGCCGTTAAAGCGATGATCCCCTTCCTACTTTGTGACCAATTAAGCTCGGAATTTTCCCAATCAAACAACAAACGCCAGTAAGCAGTCGATTTCAGAAGTCGAGAACTACAAATGCAACACATGAGCATCGCGAATACAAATTTACTGTCGACCAGTGTAATTGTTACTATAGTGAGCTATCTCCTCAACCGATTTAAGTGCTGTGTACGATTGCCTCTCGTCTTACCTTTTCTCTTCTATCACTTTGTTCGCCATAATCATTTTATGTCCTCGAAGTTTATCAGTTCTGTGTTCTTTATTTTTTCTGCGTTCATTTTATTTGTCTGATATGAAACTTCAAGTCAAGTCTAATTGCACGAGATGCTTTTTGGTAGTTATTACTTTTTGGTTGCAAATTGAAGTTTCATCGTATTTTCAAAGTTTATAGGGGTGATCGGGGCAATATGGGCCACCTAAGGAAATCGTGCCGAAAAGCGCTGAAAAGCTCAAAAAACATCATTCAAATGTAGTTGACTTATACTAGAGAATGTTACCTTTCATATTACATCGATGAATGACGAAAAATGCGTTTGGAAATTGTTGGAATGCACTTTTGAAAATGTATTGATTTCAATGTGTGTTCCCGACTATACGGGGCAATATGAGCCACCATTTGGGGCAGTATGGGCCACCCATCCAAAACGTTTATTTAGGCGAAAAAAGTATCGTAATAAGGAAGAATATGATATTCCTACAACAGTTTGGAGTATTCCATACCAAATAAAATTAATAAACCGCTCAACAGCAGACTGAACCGATTTGTCACTCGTCACCGTTGGAACAGCCACATTTCAATTGGTCAATGGTCATTTTTTCTGTTTCGATCGCAGTAATGCGCTGTTGTAATTTTTCCGTAATGAATCTTACATATATGATAATATTCTTGTATTTGACTACTGAAATTAGAGCTTTTTCGCATTTTAAGGCCTGATACCTTGATCTGTGCAGGTATGCCCATATTGCCCCATAGAGACAGGTTTTGGAAAAAAAGTTTTATGATAAATTTAGATTTGTATCAATACAAACATGTGTGCACAATATTCAATTTTAATATATCTTTTGATTGTGGTGTATTTTTGACCTGTATTTTAATCAGTTTTGTGTCAAAACCTTATTTATAAACTTCAAATCTTATAATAATTTTGCCTATGCAGCGAAAATTTACATTTTCAAGTGTATTTTCATGTTTGAATTGAATTTTAATGCGGTTTTCACGTTGAGGCATATGTGGAGCATCCTCTTAAAGATCATATAACTTTTACATGATAAAACTTGTCAATAAGCTCAAAATGAGGGTGGCTCATATTGCCCCGTATGTTCATATTGCCCCTACTACCCCTACTCAAAGTCTCAGTTTAGCTCGAACAAGCAAGCGTGACGGTCGTTTTGTTACCTGCAAGTGCTTTTAGAGCTGTTTATTTCGGTGAAAAAGTCGAGTTATTGCCTTCATATTTGGTGGACTGGTTCCGGTCAGTGCGTTTTAGGCTCATACCAAATCGTGAGGCGATCCGACCACGGATTCCAGAGATACGGTGGTGTTGTGATTCTCCTCGGCCATTCAGGCCGGTTCTTCCCCTCACAGAGATGCGGAATTGAACCGTGGCTGGACCCTCCCCGTGCGGTGGGGAGGTCCCGGAAAACTTTCGAGTGCGCGAAGGGGATCGTCAGGAAGGGCTGGAGAGTGCATCCCGTCCAGCTAGTACGACTATAAGGTGGTAAAAAAGGGGTGAAGTTCGGGTGTTTTAGCCTTTTTACCCACAAGTGCAAACGCACCGGAAAGTTTTGATTTTCGGTACATTTTAATTGCTTCTGAAGTGCACTCCCGGCGGGAAGGCACACATGCGACCTTGTGTGAACTCGTGTTGTTGTGTTGTTTTTTTCTGCCCAGCCGCTCGGCCGGGAAAGAAGCAGTGGAGGCGCACGGTGGCCTACCCCGTGTGGTCAGGTGGAGACGCACGGTTGGTGGAGTCGCATGGTGGCAGTCTCGAGTGAAAGTGTTAAGGGTGAAAACCACCCCATCGGCACGGTGGAGACGCATAGTCGCTAGTGCGGCTCTCTAGTGACTTGAGCAAAGGGAGTGTTACGAACCATTTTGACTTCAACGAAATTAGTGAGGCTAACGTTTTTCAAAGGGGCGGCGAACCCAAACAGTAACTTGCGCTGCGGGAGTGAGACTAACTTTTTCCGTACGTTTACGCGGTGACTTGAACGACTGAAGTGAGACGAACTTTTTTTCGTCAGTGCGACGGAAAAGTACAGGCGTTAGTTCGGTTTTTTCAGGGCAAACCCCGTTTGCCATTTTTCGGTGATTTTCGGGACCAAACCCGAAAGTAATCGTCTCGCACAGGAAATAACAATAACCGCCCGTGCCGGTTGGCGGCGCGTTTGGGGGAGAAATGGAGTTGGCCGCGGGCCACTCCTATCGCCTAGGGGACCCAGGGGGGCCCGATTATGGCAACCAATCTGCATCCAATCGCCGCGACTGCGAGTACACCGGTCGAAGACTTTCAAGCTACGTGGACCCAGCTGGTACGTCCGGTCCGCTGCAGGTCATGCGTCTGCAGGGCATCAACGGGCCGGGCCTACCTGCGAACCCCTTCCTCATTCGCAAATCCGTTGAGGCTTTCCTCGGCGGCACCATAGACGGAGCCAGTAGAGAAAACCGCGGAGCTACGTACGCGCTCAATGTACGCAGCAAAGCACAATTCCAAAAGTTGCTGACCATGAGCAAACTTGGCGACGGGACCTCGGTCTCTGTAGTTGAGCACCCGTTCCTAAATGTTTCAAAGTGCGTGGTGTCATGTTTCGACGCCATAGAGCTGTCGGATGAACATCTCCTGTCGGAACTCAAAGACCAAGGGGTCAAGGAGGTTTACCGAATCAAGAAACGAACACCGGAGTAAGCTGGAGAATACACCCGCGATCGTTCTCACGTTTACTGGCACAGCCGTTCCCAGCCACGTCAACTTTGGATGGTCCAGATGTTCAACAAGAACCTATTACCCAAACCCAATGAGGTGTTTCCGCTGTTGGGATTTTGGCCATACCGGAAAGCGGTGTCCAAGCGCCGTGGTGATCTGCGGCAACTGTGGTAAGCACCACCCGGTGGACGAAGGAATAACCATTGACGATAACTCCATAACATCCCGCCAACGTTGCACCGACACCCAAGCCTGTGAATTCTGTCGAAACTGTAACCACCCAGCATCAAGTAGAAAATGCCCACTCTACCTGAAGGAAGTTGAGGTTCAGCGCGTAAAAATTGACCGTGGCATCTCCTACCCCCAAGCCCGTAGGGAGGTGGAGACCCGCTCCGGATCCGGTCCAACAACTTCCTTCGCCAATGTGGCGGCCGCAAGCAAGGACCGCGAAATAGAGGATCTCCGGAAGAAGATCGAGCAGCTACAAAAGGCCAACCAAGAGCGAAAAACGGTGGTAGCCAACCGCATCGAAGCCGTGCAACAAGAACGAAGGTAACCAGGCGGACAAGCAAGGCAAAGCAAAAGAGCAGAGCAAGGTCAAGGAGAACGCTTACGACTTTTTCAGCAGTAGCGACGACATGGAAACCGCACCGAATCCGACGCCGAAGAGAGACCGCGCACAACGAAACCAATGTGTAAGTAGCGACTCTTCTATAGGTGCCCCAAAGACGAAGCGTGGCGCAATCCCAAAAGTGAAATAAAAAGTTTAATAGCTCAGTTTGCCTTTTTGTGCCACCACCCATAACATAATCCTTTTCCTACCCTTTTCACTCCCCACCAAATTAACGGCAATTCCAACATTAAAGAGCAACCTGAGCCTCACAGACGAGTATTAGTTACTCAAACTTTTTCCCTTTCCCCACCACGCATCCCACTCGTCTCAACCAGCAACACCCAAGTTGAGACCAACACCGACCAAGAACAAGAAAGCCCACCCATCGTCATTCCACGACCACCAACACCCACCACCATCAACATAATGGCCGCAATTGAGCATCCGAGTAGCCGGGGCCCCGTCAGTGTGGAAGTTACACCCCTATCGGAACTGGCGGACAACTTCCGGTGCTCGGACGCTGACCCTGCCAGCCAGGACAAGACAAGATCTGCGAGGGACACCGATGGAGTCAAGCGCAGAGCAGTTGGCGTTCTCGGGACGAAGTTCTATTCCCCGACGGACGACATGGGATGCAATACACCCTCCATCAGTTAAGCGCAAGGTAAAAGTGCCGCCACTGCGGACGAAGCAACCTTTTTCCCTCCACTCGGAGTTGAATCAACGTCTGCCACTCTCTATGATAAACTCCATCGGAGAAGATACGGCCCCAACGCCGTCATCCTGCCCGGTCCTTCCCACGTAAGTACGGCTACCACAGACGACCATGGCGAGGGACCTGCCTCCGGAAGAGCTCTGGGGGGGGAGCACACCCCCGCCACAAACCTGGTCTATCATCCCATTTTTCCCGTCGCCCTCCCCATCTCTGCCGGTTGCGGGTTCCGGACCAGCAACGCCACCCACAACGTTTCCTCGGACCTCTCCATCCGGTAACAACCCACCAACGCCCCGTACCAGAACAACACCGTACAGAGCAGCGCACCAGCCCGCCGCGTACCACTCTGGCACTGCAGTGGAATCTAAACGGGTTTTTCAACAACATCTGCGACCTGGAACTGCTAGTAGCCAATTCCGAACCTCTGGCCATAGCACTCCAGGAAATTCACAGGACCAAGCCGACTGCCTTGGACCGCGCTCTCAGCGGTCGCTATAAGTGGTTCGCGGACGTAAACCAGAACGCCTACCAATCGGCTGCTGTTGGCGTGCTAAAAGACATCCCCACCACAGAAATACTCGTCGACGTTGGAATCCCGATGGTAGCCGTCAGAGTCGAATGGCCATTTCCACTAACCATCGCATCCCTATACATTCCGAATGGGAAACACAAGGACTTACGCAACCAATTGGTGGGTACCTTCGAAAGCCTACCAGCCCCGGTGCTTATTCTCGGAGACGTGAACGGCTACCACCACTCCTTGGGTAGCCGTTCCGACAACACCCACGGCAAACTAGTTTTCAGCGCTGCTTCGGATACGGGTCTAACCGTTCTCAATGATGGCTCACCCACTTTCCGGCGTGGAACAACGGAGTCAGCCATCGACGTATCGCTAGCGTCGAGCGCTATTGTAGGCAAGCTCCTCTGGTCCTCGGACGATGACCCGCGAGGAAACGACCACATGCCCATCATGTTGGCGCTCAACGGCAAACCTGAAGAAATCTCCAGAAGACCGAGGTGGTTATACGATTTCGCCGACTGGGACGGCTACCAACGAGTAGTCGAGGCCGAGCTGGAAGCAAATCCACCAACATCAGCAACAGAGCTATCCGAAGTCATCATCCGAGCGGCCGAAAGCTGCATACCAAAATCGTGCCCCAACCCAGGACGAAAGGCGGTACACCGGTGGAACGACACCGCCAAGAAAACCGTCAAGCGTAGGCGCAAAGCTCTCCGAGCGCTAAAAAGGGGAAAAGACCGACTGCAAGCAGGACACCCTGACCTCGAAGAACTCCGTACGGATTACCAAGCCGCCCGCAATGAGTACCGGCAAACCATCAGGGAAGAAAAAGAGAAGAGCTGGACAAACATTCTGGACGGAACCAACAGTAACCAACCCTCCGCCGAGCTTTGGCGTCGAGTGAATTGCTTCCAAAGCAAGCGCAAAGCAAAAGGCATCTCCCTCAAGACGGCACCGTACAACGCGACCCCTCCGCCGTAGTGGACGCCCTGGCTGACGAATTCGGAAGACACGCATCGTACCTGGAGTACCCGGATCACTTCCGGAAAACACACCGAGACCCATCTTCGGAAATCAGCGCGATCCAGATCCCACCCGACAGCGGAGAAGAATTCAACAGGCCCTTCACGTTGGCTGAGCTGGAGTACGCCCTCCAGAAGGGAAAGGGCAAGTTAGCCGGCCCCGACGACCTGGGCTACCCCATGTTGAAGCACCTGCCCGTCGGCGGAAAAACCACCCTCCTCAGCTCCATCAACAAGGAGTGGCAAGAAGAAACGCTCCCGACACAATGGAAGTCCAGCTACGTCGTGCCCATTCCGAAAGGCCGCGGCTCTCCCAACGAGGTCGACAACTACCGACCCATCGCCCTCACCAGCGTAGTCTCCAAGATAATGGAGATAATGGCCAATCGAAGGCTCATCGAGCTACTGAAGAAAGGCGGCCACCTGGATAACAGGCAACACGCGTTCCGACCAGGGTACCAACACCTACTTCGCCGCACTGGGTCAAATACTGGACGAAGCAAGAAGGAAAGGGCACCACGTCGAAATGGCATCGTTGGACCTCTCGAAGGCGTACAACCGCACCTGGACACCCGGTGTACTAAAAAAAACTGAAGTCGTGGTGGATCACCGGCAACATGTTGCAGTTCATCAAAAATTTCCTATCAGACCGAACCTTTAGGGTCCTGGTAGGAAACCAAACATCAAGAGCAACCAAGGAAGAAACCGGGGTCCCCCAGGGCTCAGTAATTGCCGTCACCCTCTTCCTCATCGCGATGAAAGACGTCTTCGACCGACTACCGAAAGGGATATACATCCTGGTGTACGCCGACGACGTCCTGCTAGTGGTTACAGGAAAGCACCCCAAGGCTACGCGGCGGAAACTACAACCGGCCGTCAACGACGTGGCCAAATGGGCCAAATCAGCCGGCTACGTTATGTCTGCGGGTAAGTGTTCCCGAACCCATATATGCAGCATCAACCATCGACCTCCAACCCAAGCCATCGCCATCGACAAAATCCCCATCCCTACCAAGAAAACCTGCAAGATCCTCGGTGTCATAGTGGACAGGAAACTCAATTTCAGTGACCACTGCAACCGATTACGGGGTGAATGTGCATCCAGAATCAACATCGTAAAGAGCATTTCAAAAAGAAGATCTAGGAGCGACCGCCCAACGCGGCTCCGAGTAGCGAATGCAATCATCTGCAGCCGACTCCTCTACGGCATCGAGCTGAGCAGCCTCAACCTTGACAACCTCATCGCCCTGCTAGGGCCAACATATAACAGGACTATCCGGATAGTCTCCGGACTGCTCCCGTCGACCCCGGCGGATGTGACCTGCGCCGAGGCCGGTGTGATACCCTTCCGTTTCCAAGCCACCGCCGCCCTCTGCAGCAGGGCCATCGGTCACTCCGAGAGAACAAAAGCAAGCCAAAACCACGACCACCTCAACGACAACGCTAACACGGCTCTCCACAACCTCTGCGGTAAAAACATCCCCAAGATCACTCGCCTCCGACGCCTGGGACCGAGACACTGGCAAACCCCCTCCCAAAGTAGACCTCAAGCTCAAAGAACGCCTCTCAAGAAACCCAAACCCAGCTGTAGCACAGGAAACCTTCAAAAACCGCATCCGGGAAAGGTACCAGACACACGACAGCCGATTCACGGACGGCTCCAAGGCTGCCGGCAGAGTCGGCATCGGAATTTACTCCTCCACCCTCGATGAATCGTACCGACTGTCGGACCGTTGCACGGTCTACTCAGCTGAAGCAGCCGCAATCTTCAGGGCCATGGCCATACCCAGCACATTGCCGATCCTCATCGTTTCGGACTCGGCTAGTGTCCTAATAGCCCTGGCGTCACCAGCCAGCAAGCATCCATGGATCCAAGCGATCGAATCAGTATCCAACCGCAACACCACGCTCCTTTGGGTACCCGGCCACGCAGGAATACCCGGCAACGAATATGCAGACGCACTGGCCAATTTCGGGAGAAGCGACGGCTTTATGAGCAGAGAAGTCCCGGCAGCGGACGCCAAACTGTGGGTAAAAACAGAAATCGCCACAGCATGGGCAAATGACTGGCGACGGCAGAGAATCTTCTGTCGCATGCTGATGAGCTCGACCCTACCAGGCAACGACAGCGACAACCGTCGCGAGCAAGTGGTGCTCTCCAGGCTGAGAACGGGCCACACCAACGTCACCCATAACTTGGGTGGCACCAGCTTACATAACAGATGCGAGGAGTGTGATTGCACTCTGAACATCAACCACATCTTCGGCACATGCCCTATCTACCACACAGCCCGCACCAACAACAACATCTCCAATGCCTACTTGGCCCTGCAAAACAACCTGCTGGACGAGAGGAACACAATCAACTTCCTCAAAGACGCCTACCTCTACACTAGAATATAACAGAAAACCTGGCATCACACCACGACAACCCAACGAATGAAGACCCCCACATCGAAACTGGACTATTCTCAAGAAACCACGGAACACGACCTGAACCCCTCGAAAATAAACCGACCCGGCAACGAAACTGGACTACTCTCTCAAAAACTGGAACACAAATCGAATTAACCCTGGAACCCCAATAGACCCCGCAACGACAATGGACACCCTCCGGAATACGCACCATCCATGATGGAACACTGAAGATCTCCTGTTTTATTTGATATTCCAAAATAGCATCGAAACCCCTCCGGTCCGAAAGCCATTAAATATTTTGCAGCGGCACCCCTCCGGGCCACTCGACCATCACTAGAAGATAAAATTAGCCACGGCACCCCTTCGGGCCGCAAACAACAACTAGAATAACAAATTTGTAAAAAATGATATGTACCCTTTATATCTTTTTTCTGATACCAGACTGGCTCACCTCTCCAGGGCTGAAAACCTCTTAAATAAAGACGATAATAATAAAAAGTTTATACTAAGCTAGAGTAGAGAAGTAATCTATACTAGTAAGTTTCTAATCCTCCTTAAATGATAATACAATTCATTTTTTACCTCAATTCTTGTTTTCGACGGTTATTATCAATCCATTGAGAGCACCTTTTGTGCGGTTGCAGATGTGTAACCTACATTCAACGAATTGTCGTATCAAAGCTATTTTACTATCATTTAAGGAGGATTAGAAACTTACTAGGGTATGCTAAGTCACTAGTTTAGGATAGTTCGTAAGGTAGCATATAGAATTCACTGATTTAGATAAGTTAAACAACAATTTCAATAGTTTCAAAACTTATTTCTATCCGCACGATGATATATCTTCAATTATGATAGTCATTCGTCCCCTGTCAAATAGTTCTCTCTATCTCCGTAAGCCATCGCTAGAATCGTTGACGTTCCAGCAGGTACGCTGCTCATTGCGGTTGATCCGTAGGTGCGGGTTCGCGTAATGGGTGTACGCAACAGTCCCCCTCAGTAGGTGAACCTAGGTTCGGCTTACTCCTTTCTGCACCTACGTCCAAAATAGCCAGCTTGACCACGGGTCGCTCGTATAATCCAGAGGCAGTCTGGACGACTGCCGACCGAATCCTGCCCATCTACGGAGGTTTTCACCGACACCACTCTGCCTTTAGGCCAACAATTTCTCGGCAACGCCGAATCAGCTATCACGACGATTTCTCCCACCGCAATCGGTCGTACTGGATAAAACCACTTTGTTCGACGAGTAATTGTGGGAAGATATTCTGCTACCCACCGCTTCCAAAAATGGTTAGCAAGAACCTGCGATGCTTTCCAGGAACGCTGCATTGCCAATGGGCAGTCATCGTATGGAACCAAAGGTTTCGACCCATCTGACGATCCCAATAAAAAATGGTTGGGTGTTAGCGCCGGTGACGAACAGTCATCTACGGGCACGTGTGTTAATGGTCGGCTGTTGATGATGTTTTCCACTTCAACCAGATAGCTCCTCAACACTTCTTCGGTAGGTACTCGCGATGGCTTTACTTTAGTTAGGACCTTTTTTACTGATTGTATGAGGCGCTCCCAACAACCCTCCATATGAGGCGACGCAGGGGGGTTGAAACGCCATGATGTTTTTGGCGATGTGAATTCTGTCACTAGATTGTCATATTCCATCGCCGCTACTGCTTCTTTAACTCTTTGTCCGCACCCACGAAATTTGTACCACGATCGCTAACAATTTCGATTGGAGTCCCTCGTCGAGCAAAACAGCTATTCAGGGCAAGGATACACGAGCTTGTATTCAACGAGGCTGCCAGCTCGAGATGTATTGCTCTGGTCGTGAGACATGTTACAATGACGCCCCAGCGCTTTTCATGATGACGACCGACGACTACAAAAAAGGGCCCAAAAAAGTCAACACCCACATATGAAAACGGGCGAACAAAGGCTGCCAATCTGGCTTTTGGTAGAGGGGCCATGGTTGGTGGGGCAGGTTCAGCACGTTGTAATTTGCAGACTTGACAACCTCGTCGAACTCGATCATAAACAGCGCGAACTCGTGGAATGTGGAATCGCTTACGTACTTCGTTTATGCAAGTCTCGTGACATTGGTGATGATAACGTAGATGAACTTCACGCACAATGAGGGATGTGACTGGATGGTCTCTTGGGAGTACGATGGTATACTTGGTGTTTTGTCCAGAAAGTCACATTCGCTCAACCGACTATTGATCCGCATGAGGCCCTGCTCGTCGATAAACGGGCTGAGCTTATACAGGGCATTTTTCTTATGAAGACGACGGTGTTCAATTGCGATTATCGCTAATTCGTCTGAGAACACTTCCTTCTGTGCTCGCTTAATTTGAAAAATCTCCCCATGTGAAGTTCCTTCTGGGTGAGCGGTCCAGCGTTGAGTTGTTGGCCACTTATTTTCAATTTAACGTTACCTACGAATCTTTGAACGAAGGCAGTCACGCGTCGTAGATGATTCTACGAAGAGTAGTTCTGTGGCAATAGAATGCTACTAACACTTTCTTCTGAGTGATGTAATACGCTCGAGCGAATCTCTTCAGAGGTTTCTACGTTATTCAGTGAAGAGTCCGGCCATTCATCTTTGGATTTCCACAAAATGAGGGCCCATTAAACCAACGGCTTCCGACGATAGATCCGGTTTATTCTTCCACTTTGTGCCATCGTCAGCTACGTTGGATTTACTGCTTAGCCATCTCCATTCGTTAACTTCTGTCAACTCTAATATTTCACCCACGCGGAAGGCTACAAATTGAGAATAGCGTCGGTGATCTGATTGTAGCCAACATATTACATCCCGAGCATCTGTCCAGAAGTATCGGCGCTCTACTTTAATGGAATGTCCAGCTTCGATACTCACGGCCAAACGTGTGCCTATGACTGCCGCTTGCAGTTCTAGCCGGGGAATAGAGACAAACTTAAGAGGAGCTACTCGAGTCTTGCTGCCTACTAGTGCGCAATGGATGCGTTCGTTCTTCTCAAACCGGTAATAAGAAACCGCTGCGTACCCTAACTCACTTGCATCGACGAACGTATGAAGTTCGATTCTTGCTTCGTCAATACTTTCTGCCTGGTAGTAGCAACGAGGAATTTCAACCGATTGCAGTTCCGGCATAATCAGCAACCATGTGTGCCATTTTCTAGCTCCTTTTTCCGATTTCTTCATCCCATCCTGTTCTTGCTCTCCAGACCTCCTGCAGAAGTACTTTAAGTACATTAGATAGTTTCCAATAAGACCCAAAGGGTCGTAGATGGCCATCAACATTCGGAGCATATCCCTTTGGTTGGATGCTTCGTTCCTAGTAGAATATCTCGGTTTGCGGTCCGTGCAGAGCTTGTATCGGAATACATCTGTCGTAGTGCTCCACCACATGCCTAAAACCTTCTCCATAACAAGGTCGGCGTTCATTTCCATCGATTTTCATGACTAGGGTTTTCAGCAATTGCTTCTAAAACAGCCGGGGAGTTAGAAACCCAATTCCTCATCTGGAAACCTCCTTGCAGATGAATGTATCGAACATCTTTGCCAAGTGAATAGCAGCTTCCTCGGGGTCTACACTTGTTAACATATCGTCAACGTAGTGCCGGTGGTGGATAGCATCAACGGCGGCAGGATATTTACTCTCGAATCGGGTAGCGTTATTATTCAGGACGAAGAGTGCGGTGCTGGGTGAACATGTTGCACCGAATGACACTACCTGCAGAACATAATCACATGGCTCCGTTGTCTCGTTATTGGCGAACCATACAATCCGTTGACTATCCGCATCTTTGACATTCATACGCATCTGATGAAACATCTCTGCAACATCTCCCCCCAAACCTACCAACCGCTCTCGGAACTTATACAGCACAGGTGGTAGGCTGTTGAGCTGATCCGGACCCTTCATTAATACAGAGTTCAAGGAGACTCCTCCGAATGAAGCAGCAGCGTCGAAAACAATCCTAACTTTCCCTGGTTTGTTAGGGTTAAACACCGGGAAGATCGGTAGGTACCATGTTCTATCTCCCGTCTTCTTGCTTTCGTCCGCCGTCAGCTTGCGAATATATCCTTTCCGCATGTAGTCCGCCATCTTCGCTCGCACTGTGTCTGATAGTTTTGGGTCACGTTCCAATCTTTTCGCTAGACAGTGATGCCGTCTCAATGCCATTGACCGGTTATTGGGTAGGCTTACATTGTCGTATTTCCAGAGCAGCGACACTTCATACCGTCCGTTATGAAATGTGGTAGTTTCTTGCAACTTCGACCGAGCTCGTTCAGTTTCCCCCGAAAGTATCTGATTTTGTGGATCACTGATGCCTAAACTATCTAGAGCGAAATACCTTTTGATAGCTTCATGTAGAGTTCCATCAGAGTCATGGGCGTGAAAGCAGATGTGAAAGCTACGAGCAGTTCCATATGATGTTATGCAGTTTTCTAGCGGACAACTACCATAAACCGACCATCCTAGCCGGGTCTTAACTGCGAGAGGCTCATCTAACTTTCCCTCTCGACCGTCGAGGGGATGTAGTAGCTTGACGTTGTTCATTCCGATCAATAGTTTTGGCCGAACATTATTGTAGGGTTCAATCGGAAGCCCTTTTAATTGAGAATACGTTTCTGTCAATTTACGAGCTGGTAGAGATTGTAATGGAAGTTTCAGATCTTTGACAGTGTAAACCTCAGTTAGACTATGCTGAGCGCTGTGTGTACCGGAGATGTTCAAGGAAACGATCGTAGCGTCTTTTTCATAGCGGCAGGTATCGGCAGTCCAGCGTAGACAAAGTGGATATTTCTCGCCGCGCAGTTTTAATTCTTTCGCTAAACTCTCCTCCATCAAAGTTAGAGATGATCCACTATCCAGAAATGCATACGTGCGCAACTCGATTCCGTTGTTGTATAGAGGATAACTGGGAGGTACTGGAACAGTACCGATTTGCTTCCTCCTTGATGAGTGTTGCAGGGTTCAGTTTCTTCCGTATTGTTCACCTGTTGCACGACAGTCCGGTTATCAAAGCCAGATGACGACGCTTCATGCTTATATTTTCCATCGTTGTGAAGAAGTTGATGATGTCTGTACTGGCAACCGTTTTTCCACATAGTTTTCCGGCTTTACATGGACCACGATGAACGCATAGACAACTACGACATAGTTTGTGTTCCCGGATTATGTCCCAACGAGTGGAGAGGTTTAACGAAAGGAATTTCTTGCACTTTTGAACGGAGTCGCAGTTTTCATGGCAAACGAAACAACTGCCATTACCGTCGTCTTTGGAGCTCGTTTCAGTATGCGCGTTCAAGAATCCACCATCTTTCCGCCCGCGGTGTGATTTGCTGTCGGCTACTCCGGAAAACTGTGGCATCGTCACAGTGCTCGCTGCTTCTGCCAACTTGTACAGCCATTCGCTGAACTCAGACAAAGTAACGGATCGAAGTGACTGTCGATATGTAGCCCAATTCAAACGGATCATTGGGGGAAGTCTCTCGGTCAAGCTATGCAAAAGCGTGAGGTTGCAGAGGTACTCTTCTAGTTCACAGGCCTTGACTGTGGCCACCATATTGCGCACCGCCAGCGCGAAGTCAACAAGTGTTGCGAGACGATCGGCTTTAGGGGCTGGAAGACCATTAATCTTTTGCAGCAGAGAATGTACGATAATTTCTGGGCGACCAAAAAGCATTTTTAGGGTAGAGAGAACTTGATCCAAATTACCGGGGTGCAATAACTGGTACCTCACTGCTTCTAGCGCCTTTCCCTTTAAGCACCGCTGGAGTCGTATCATGTTTTCTTCGGCTGTGAGTCCACACAGATGCGTCGTGTTCTCGTATGAGGCAAAAAACAGAGGCCACTCCTCGGGTTCGCCGGTGAATATTGGCAGTTCCTTCGGTACGGCATGGCGGGCAGCGATTTGGCTCCTATTCAGCAGCGTTACGCCCCCTACTGCTGTATGATCATCGTGAATCGCAGAGGGATAGAATTCATGACCGATTGGGGTCAAATTACTCGTTGACGGGGCAAAAGCAGAGGCGTGAGTCCGTTGATTACCGGGAGGATGAGAATACGGGAGAGCACTAGGGAGATAATCGGTTTGGAATGTCGAAGCAGCCGGACGTTGAATAGCAGGATGAGAACGAAGCGCAGGAATATACAGACGCTTATTAGTATCATCCAGTTGCTCGTTTAAAGTGGGTAGACGATTCGATAGACCAACCGGTTGGGGCTGCGCAATTGGAACGAATGGTGAAACAATGTTGTTTCGTGCAGTGGACGGTGCTGCGACTTGGTTGGAACACACAGGTGAAGAATGACTTACAGGAGCCGTGACATTATCACGATGAGGTGGAGTTATACGGTGATTCACACTTGACGACGAGTCCAATAACATCTGGAACCTACGCCTTAAATAACGTAATTCTATGGCTTCTTGCTGTTCCAAGAATTGAATTCGTAGATCCGAGGGTAGTCTATTAACGAGATCCTCTTCTTCCATCATATTTCGACTTGCGCTCCTCACTTCCGTAACCTCAGCGACAGGAGTAAGTAAGCCCTGTGAACGCTGGAACGTAGATGAAGGAATCATAGGTGATCCATGTGCCCGAGGACGAGAGAAGGCACTGGTTGAAGATCGGTGGAAACTTGCGGTGGCGGCGGAGTTTGAATCATCGAATTTCAGGGGACGTGGTGTTGGCGTCCGAGAAGGATGTATTGGTGGCGATCGCGGAGACGGTGAAGGTGGACGTATAGGTGGCTCACCTGTGGTTGCTGTAGGCGAGGTCGGCGGTGGTGGCAATTGTGAAGCCGGATTTATCGACGCTGAACATTCCGGGCAGCTCCAGGAACGATTGGCCACGTCCTCGTTGACTCCGACGCAAATGAAGTGGAACCACTCGTCACACCGGTCACAGCACACCATCTCGTTGTTATCTGGGAGATTGCAGAGCAAACATGTCTGCAGCAGGCTCTCTCGGGGCACTTGATTCTGCCTGGGCATCGTACACGGATCCGAAAACGGAAATTTTAAGATGTTGCTTGTGCAACAAAGAGGAAACGAATGTCCGTAATTTTAACTCGTGTATTTGCAGGAACGGTTAAAATTTCCCTAAAATAAGCGTTGTTATGTAATTATTATTTAAGAGTACAATGTAATCTTACGTTTTGTGAGGGTTTCCGTTTACAAATTTGATTTTCGGTCCGCAATATACGTAGTAGTTCTGTATGCGTTTGACATTAGAAATGAGAAATTTGTTTAAGCTAATACAATTCATTTTTTACCTCAATTCTTGTTTTCGACGGTTATTATCAATCCATTGAGAGCACCTTTTGTGCGGTTGCAGATGTGTAACCTACATTCAACGAATTGTCGTATCAAAGCTATTTTACTATCATTTAAGGAGGATTAGAAACTTACTAGGGTATGCTAAGTCACTAGTTTAGGATAGTTCGTAAGGTAGCATATAGAATTCACTGATTTAGATAAGTTAAACAACAATTTCAATAGTTTCAAAACTTATTTCTATCCGCACGATGATATATCTTCAATTATGATAGTCATTCGTCCCCTGTCAAATAGTTCTCTCTATCTCCGTAAGCCATCGCTAGAATCGTTGACGTTCCAGCAGGTACGCTGCTCATTGCGGTTGATCCGTAGGTGCGGGTTCGCGTAATGGGTGTACGCAACACGTTACTCGGCGATATACTAATAAAGTATAAACTGCACGTAAACGAACGTGGGGTCATCCAGGAGAAACGCAGTTAGCACAGATTTTCCTCAGAGTGTAGATATGTTAATGTTATAAGCGTGTACTCACTGATAAAACAAGTTGTCTTTCACTTGAGCCGATTCATATAAGCCGCGAAAAAATTAAAGATGCCGATGGCGAAAATCCATTCAATTGCTCTGGGCCGCTTTCCAATTGCTCTCAGTCAAGATTTAAATACATGAAAATAGATAAGAGAAAACATCGATTAACGGTATTTCAAAGGTGATATTCTCACGACGGCCATTCAGAATGGTTCGACGGGTGCAGATGAGAGATCATCAAAGAACGCGGGTTAAATTTACCATCCATCAATTCATAACGATTCGTTTCAAATTACATATTATGCTGTAGGTGAATGGTTTTGCCACAGACAAACAGATTCTTCAAATTTCCATCGTTCACTGATTTACTGGTCAATTCAAATAATCATTGGTTGGCCAATCGATCACTCGTGGCGCGCGCATCGTTTTTGCTCGAGTTTGACGTTTGCTCACTACCGCCATCTGGTTCGTGATTTGCCCAACTAACTGAAATCAACAGATGTCGTTAGTGTTTGAACGACGATTAATTTGATGAGTTTATGTTCAATGTGTTATGTCTGTTTGTCTGTGGTTTTGCATCCGACCTTCAAGCGAACCTTACAAGTTTTATATTTTATTCAGGCACTTTTTAACGTCCATATAAAACTTGTTCCAGCAATTAATCTGCCCCGACCAACCTGGGAGAACGCGCCCATACCTCTTTCTGAACCGAAGGGTAGGGTACTTTAAGTGGAAAATTTATATAATTTATATGAAAATCAAACTTTTCTCAAACTTACTTTGGACACAGTAAATTTACATGATCTATATCAACCAAGTATTTATAATTATATCTGAAACAAGTGATTAACAATTCAATGTTATTTTCGGTACATATATTGTAAAGCTTAAAACTAGAGTGCCTATTTTTTCGAGTCTCTGCTCAGTTAGCAGATAGTTCGCGCGACTCGATTTTGCTTTGTTTTGGCAGTCGAAATGAAAATCTATATCTAACTAATCCCAAGTAAATTTTTATAATAAAAATTAAATAATAATTAAATATTACTTAAATTAAATAATAATTAAATAAATAAAATTGATAAAATTAAAATCATCAGTTTTCTTAAGGAATTTTCTATGAGAGATGAAAATTTTATTATTTTCGGGGAAAAGCTGAAATCCTTCCTCAAATAAATTAATCTTAAAACTAGAATCGACATTCGGATAAAAAAGCTAAGAATACTGTCATCAACAGTTTTACCTACTATATTGTTGTATTTTGGTAGACTGCAAAACTATGGGATTTCTTCAACGGTCTAATATCAATTCCCAACTAATTATATCAGATCTTCGTATTCAGTTCATTCTTCATGGCATTGTTGGTTGACATCTACTTCCGTTGATTGTAGATCCGTTTAGATGTCGTTTATCAGTCGGTTGGTAGATGATTATGAACGTCGTCATACTTCATTATTTTTCCACTGTTGGTGGTAGAAAGTCGTGCCTTGCAAGCCATCGATTGCATTTTAATGCAATACCACCGGGTTCTGTTTTTCCAAATTTTTTTTCGAGTGAAGATAAATCCTCCGATTTCCAACCGAGGGACTCCTTTGTTGTTTAGGATGTACCGGATTTCGTCGGAATATTCACCTGTGGAATGAAAGATATCACATCAGAAGATAATATCACATCAGAATTATCGCTCCGCTGCCGAAAATAAAGCCAAATAGGGCCAAAACACATAATTACCATTATCGGGGATGGCAATGGGTCTCACGCGCATTTGACCCATTTGTGCTTATTCTGCGTCTGGTATGAGCCATTGCGAATGGATTGAATACGTTCAATTTTAATTTCACGGTCTTCTCACGTGGGACGTGTCGAAAACGTCGAAAAATTCTCGAGTCATTCGAGAAGCAGAATAAGTACAATTGTTACATCCGATGATGGTATCACACAAGATGGTCAAGATTACGGATCAAAAAAAAATCGTTACTCCGTTGACAATAATTGTCGAGTTCAAGAATGTTTAGAAGAGCTATATAAAAACTTCTAGACAATGAAACATGCTAAAGATAATTTAAAGATCAATGCAAAATTTAATTTTTTTCGAATACCTTTTGATACTTTGGCGCAAGAACAATAACTTTAAGAATAATGGTGTATTTGTATATCGTGTGGTGCCAAACAATTTTATATTTCAGTTCAGTTCACAATTCCATGGCATAATTAAATACTCAAAATGGAAACACTTTCTTCAACAGCTGATTATCTTATATATTTTTATATTTATATTTTTATATATTTTTAATAGATATGTATGTAACAGTTCAATATTAACTTTAGAAGATATCAGTTATTTATATCTAGCTCGTACTTCTGAATGTTTTTGCTTGACGCCCCATCTGTAGGTTGTGGATCCGATTTTCGTTTATCTGCTGGTCGATGATTGTGAATGTTCTCAAAAACCATTACTTTTCCACATGTGGTGGTAGTGATTCGAGCCATGCAAGCTAGCGATTGCGTTCTAACGCAGTACCATTGGGTTTTGTTCCTTTTAATCCTTTTTCTGGAGAAGAGAAAACCGCCGACTTCCAACCGAGGAACTCCTTTTTTATCTAGAGTGTACCGGATAACATCAGCATATTTACCTGTGGGAAGAAAGATTATATCAAACCAGAATCATAAATCATATCAATTGCTCCTTTGATTTTGCAGAAATCATAAGAAAATTATAACTTTAATTGTTTTTTCTTCTTTTTTTATGTTTTTTTATGTTTTTTTTTATATTTTTAATATCTAGTTCGTATTTCTAAACGTTATTGGTTGAAGTCACTTCTGTAGAACGAAAATCCGATTTTCGATTATCTGCTGGTCGATGATTTTGACTGTTATTGGTTGAAGCCACTTGACCTTGGACCCGACTTTCGATTATCTCCTGGTCGATGATTATGAATGTTGTCAAACTGCATTACCGTTCCACTCGTGGCGGTAGTGATTCGTGCCATGCAAGCCAGTGATTGCGCTTTAACGCAGTACCACTGGGTTTTGTCCGTTTCAATTCTTTTTCTGGAGAAGAGAAATCCGGCGACCTCCAAACGAGGAATGCCTTTCTTATCTAAAGTGTACCGGATTACGTCAAAATGTGTATCTGTGGAAGGAAATATATATCAGATCAGAAACATTAATCATATCAATTGCTCATTTGATATTGAAGAAATCAGGATAAAATAAAAGCTTAATATAAAAATTAGTAAGAAAATCTTATTTAGAACAATCTTAAATTCTATAACCTATTGACTTTATTAAACAAATGACTTATACCTAGACTTATAAGTCAACCTTATAAGGGCAACCTAGACGTATTTTAACCACAGCGTTTGTTTCTTAAGAGTTTGGTGCGGTACGAAACACTTCCTTTATATATCCAGTTCATATTTCTGAACGGTGTTGGTGGTGGCTTTTTTAGATCGTCGAGCCGATTTACGTTTATCTGCTGGTCGATGGTTGTGAACGTTGTCAAACTGCATTACTTTTCCAATCGTTGAGGTAGTGATACGTGCCGTGCAAGCCAGTGATTGCGTTTTAACGCAATACCATCGAGTTTTATTCTTTTTAATCCTTTTTCTGGAGAAGAGAAATCCGCCGACCTCCAACCGAGGAACTCCTTTCTTATCTAAAGCGTACCGGATAACATCAACATATTTACCTGTGGGACGAAAGATCATATTACATTAAAATTGTTATTAATAAATAGTAGCTGATTTGAATCAACATTGAAACTTTTCAAAAATTTGTTCAATATAAAAATAATAAGAAAATCCCGCCTAAATAAATTTAAAATTTCAAAATTATTAATTTTATTTATTATCCAATTAACTCCAGTCCAGTCCAGAACACGGATTTTATTTTATATTCACCATAGCGTGTCTGAAGGGTTTCCATTTTAGTAAAATATCATCCATGCGAAAACAAATGTTCGAAACACTTCCTTCACATATCCAGTTCGTATTTTAGAACGTTTTTTGTTAACGCCACTCCTGCAGGTTGCAGATTCAATTTCCGTTTGTCTGCTGGTAGATGATTGTGAACGTTGTCAAACTGCAGTACTTTTCCACTCGTGGCGGTAGTGATTCGCGCCCTGCAAGCCAGAGATTTCATTTTCACACAATACCATCGGGTTTGGTCCTTTACAATCCTTTTTCTGGAGAAAAGGCATCCGCCGACTTCCAACCGAGGAACTCCTTTCTTATCTAATGTGTACCGAATTATGTCAGCATATTTACCTGTAGGGCGAAAGATTTATAAAACATCAGAATCATCAATCTTATCAATATCTTCATTGGTATTGAACACATCAACAAATTTTTTAGACGATTAGAAATCACAATCGAACAGAAAATCTAATGATTTTTCAGTTTTTGTATTAATTCATATTTAACCAAAAACAATAATAAGCATATCCGTGTGATAAACTTATTACTAATAAAAAGATACGTTAATAAAGTTATAAAAAAATAAGCAAATCTAACATAGATAAATTTCCCTTTACATACCCAGTTCGTACTGCTGAGCGTTGTGGGAGGACACCACTTCTGTGGATTGTAGATCCGTTTTTCGTATATCTGCTGGCAGATGATTGTGAACGTTATCAAACTGAATTACTTTTCCACTCGTGGTAGTGATTCGGGCCCTGCAATCCAGTGATTTCATTTTTACACAATACCATCGGGTGCTGTCCTTTCTAATAATCCGTCTGGAAAAACGGAATCCGCCGACTGCCAACCGAGGAACTCCTTTCTTATCTAAAGTGTACCGAATAACGTCAGCATATTTACCTATATAGTGCGAAAAAATATATGAGTTTAGATTTCTATGTTTGTGAAATATATTCGTGGGATATTGGGTTCTTAGCAATACTTGTTATATTCTTGTTATACTCAACGTATCCCCGGGCCGTGGCCAATCTACGTTGTATGACACTAGGCAATACGTTTACACTGCTGGCTTAAATTTTCAACGTGTCGATTAATATATAGAACTCATGAAATCAATGTGAACTCGACTCGTGGAAAACTTAATCCAGGTTATCCGAGGCTTGTGATAGACCTTTTATCACAACGGACCTTTCCATCCACTGACTGGTAGGCTCGAGCGTCCCGTCCTCTGCTTCAGACCCATAAGGGGTCCGAAACAGTTCAGTTTCAGGGTAGTAAACTTGTGAGAGAATAGAAGATAGAGGGGGAGAATGTGGAGCGGCTTGTTGACCGCTTCCGGCTCTAGCGACTGCTATGGAACCTATTTATTAGAGAATTGGTTGTAGAGATAGAAACGGTTGTGTTTATGTACATGATAGATGTTCAGACAGTTCGGGATCGCAACGATAGAGTTTGTTATAGCTTAGAAACTTTTCAGATGATTTATACTTATGGTAGAAGGGAAATGATTGAAATCCGTTTTCTGATGATTGTCGAAGAAGCTATGTAGATTGATATGATAGAGGTACATGCAGTTTGGGATTAGAATAATCACGTTGGTTTAAGTTTGGAAACATAAAATAGAAAAGGAGGGAGCAGGAGGGGTGGGGGAACAAATACCTAACCATTTGACGTAGAAAGATTAAAATAATTAAACTGAGTTTGAATTAATCAATTAAATTTTACACTTGTAATCGAACTTGAGTTAAAAATGTGTTCCAAGCGTGCCCACCGAATTAAGTATATTACGAGTACTGATAACCTATGCTACTAAATAAAGCTCGTGATTAAAAAATGGAGGTTGGCTCATCAAAATATAATATTATTCTAGATATTCTCTTAAGTATGAAAACTGAATCCTGACTATCCCGAAACTGCTTTCATCATGCTGCCGACCAGAGCACAGCCGCCTCTGCCACTCATAGGCAATGTCCCTCCCACCGCCTTGACAGCCTCCAGAAGTATCTACCAAAATATTTGAGAACTAGAATGAATTATTAACATGTCCCGCCATTACATAAAATGATTTGTTCAAGCAAAGGCGTCATAGATGCGGGAACGACATCGCCATAAACGACACGGGACAACCATGCCCCACACGACAGTGCAACAATGCACTAATCATTTGATGGCAAAAATAAAAATAAAATAAAAATAATCAAACAAAATTAAAATATTCTAGCTAAATTTTACTATTTTGGTCGAGCATGGGTCAGCCGCCAATATGTTCCATGCGTGCCTCCACATAAAATAATAACGCGTGCTAATCACTAATGATACTAAAAGATTTAAATGGAACTAGGTATTGTTCCCGCCTATCATTTTAGCACCGCCAGGGGGAACTTGGCCGATACCCACTGCACTTTTCTTTCCCTTAGCACAAACAATTAACCATCATTTGTGATATTTAAACGGAATATTATTGGGAATTCTGAAAAGGCAGACAATCAATGCAGTTAGATTGCCAGGTAATACGTGCACATCGTAGCACTGGTGATGCATCACAATCGTGTATATACAGGAGTATATGCACTAAATGATGACATTGACCGGAAGATTAGATAAGCATTTCCCCCCATATTCGTGGGATATTGGGTTCTTAGCAATACTTAAACTTAAATTATTACTATCGACTATCGAGACTGTGATACTGTAAGTGATACAGATAAAATGCGCGTCTGCTCGGGTGTGTAGTTAGTGATAAAACTGATATTTTATTTGTTCGATAGTTACTGCTGAATCAGACAGCCAGTGATGTAGCTAGGGGTGAATACCACAGTTTACAATCGATAGCAACAAAACTTCACTGCTGCTTAAGCTCTAAACAACCGGCAAAACTCAATTGCCGCAATCATTTCAGCACGCGGCAAAACATAACTGCCGCTAAACAAACTCTGAGCTCGGCAAAACAAGACTGTCGATAAACTAGTCTACTTTTGACCGTTTTCGTAGCAGTTAATTTTTTTTAAACAAACACAACTATTCAATAATAATTGAAATCTACATCTTTTTTGAGACGTTTGAGTCGCTCTGAACGTCGGACACTTTTCACACGGTTCTTCGATGGCGACGATCGGCTCGACACACGCTTCGACGGGTCAGCCTGCGGTTCGACCTGATCAGGCGACACACTCGACGACCCTCGCTGATCTCCGTCGACTGACGACTCACTTCAACGGTGCGGAACACCAAACCTCATCTCAGAACCTTCGTCTTCGTCGTTGCTAAGTCTAACGTCTTCGTCATCATCCTCTCTGCAACCCTTCTTCGCTGGACCCTCTCACTCCTCCTTAAGAACAAACCTCGGCGCTATGGGGTGCCCACCAGCTTCAGTTGATTTCGATGAGCTGAGTAAACTCTCCCTGCAACGGAAACCTGAAAAACACGTGAGGATATACGTCTGAGAAACTTGGCTTCTAATAAACAATATTTCCAGGACGCAACTTGTCAATCCAGTCATGTTTTTTGGGACTAGGACTATTTACAACACATTTATCAATTTCCTTTGGTTTCGTCGAAAACTTAAAAATATTCTTTGGAAGCTTCTTTGGCTTAAAACTAAACGATCTTTCGAAAGGAAACGTATGTCCATTAGGGTGTCCCAAAAAAAATCGATGTTCGAAAAGTCATGGTGCTCAACCCTAAAATGAAAGATATACCTGTCTGGATAATTTTTGTAGAACAAACCGAATTTCTAAAAAATCGTTTAGAGGTCGCGCCAGATCGATTTTTGAAAAATGAGCTTTTTTAGGTCAAAAATCAAATATTGGGCCCTTTCACATTTTTTTTCATGGTCACTCATTCGTTTTATTTTTTTTTTATTTTTCTGTGGATCTTTGCCCATATTCTCCATGAATTAGTTTTTAGTATTATACGTGTTTACAGTCAGAAGAACTTTTTAAACATCGAAAAAAGCACTTTTTTTTACTAATTTTTGAAGTTATTTCATCCTTACACAAAAAAATTTTTTTTCTCGTTCAGAAAAACTTACATACTACGAAGAGCTATTTATAAGGAGTATTTTCATAAAAAAATATCCAAGAAATGTTGTTCTGGGGCTGAGATATTGCAGTTTTAGTAATAGTCAAAAAGTGTACAAATTCGGTAGTTTTTCTTTACATGTTATAATTTCATCAAGATTGCACCAATATTTTATTTTAAATTAAAAACAATTCAAAAGCGAATAAATGGGAATATTTTCTATGTAACATAGCTTTTATTTCCGACGGAGTTGGTTACCTGAATTACAGGATTTGGTCGGAGTATATGAATGGAGACAGTTATAAAATGATATCACATTCAACAATTAATATGTAGCAATATACAAGTAATCAGGTTTACTATGATCTCTTTATAAGTTTTGGTTCAATCATAGGCTGCTTTTCACGGTGTACAAAAAACAAGGCAGGCTCAGCACGTATGTAAACATTCAGTTTGAACGTAAAAATCTGTGGTCACTACTATCTTCGCACAAGCTGAACTGAAACGATGCTCTACGGTCTCAGCATGCTTACTTTTATACTCTAACATGTGGCGATAAAATATGCGTCTCACTTGAAGTGTCATTTTTCCATTTTTACTTTACGTTTATTCCGTTTTTTACTTTTCCAATATCTCAAGAGAACTCATGGAAAAGCTGTCGAACTGGTACGACGAAAAAAAAATTTTTGACTGTCATATGACATATCAAAAGCATCACGGTATACAGACAACAAGGTAGGCTTGTAAGAAAAGTGACACGTCAAGAGTGACGCATATTTTAATGCCACATGATAGAGTACAAAAGTAAGCATGCTGAGACCGTAGAGTATCGTCTCAGTTCAGATTGTGCGAAAATAGTAGTGACAACACATGTTTACATTCAAACTGAATGTTTACATACGTGCTGAGCCTGCCTTGTTTTTTTATACCGTGAAAATCATCCTATGATTGAATCAAAACTAATAAAGAGATCATAGTAAACCTGATTATTTGTATATTGTTACATATTAACTGTTGGATGTGATATCATTTTATAACTGGCTCCATCCATATACTCCAACCAAATTCTGTAATTCAGGAAACCAACTCCATCGGAAATAAAAGCTATGTTACCTAGAAAATATTCCCATTTATTTGCTTTCGAATTGTTTTTAATTTAAATTAAAATATTGGTGCAACTTGATGAAATTATAACATGTAAAGAAAAAGTACCGAATTTGAACACTTTTTGACTATTTACTAAAACTGCAATATCTCAGCCCCAGAACAACATTTCTTGGATCTTTTTTATGAAAACACTCCTTATGAATAGCTCTTCGTAGTATGTAAGTTTTTCTAAACGAGAAAAAAATATTTTCTGTGTGAGGATGAAATAACTTCAAAAATTAGTCGAAAAAATGTGCTTTTTCTGATGTTTAAAAAGTTCTTCTGACTGTAAACACGTATAATACTAAAAACTAATTCATGGAGAATATGGGCAAAGATCCGCAGAAAAATAAAAAAATATAAAACGAATGGGTGACCCTGAAAAAAAATTGTGAAAGGACCCAATATTTGATTTTTGACCTAAAAAAAGCTCATTTATCAAAAATCGATCTGGCGCGACCTCTAAACGATTTTTTAGAAATTCGGTTTGTTCTACAAAAATTATCCAGACAGGTATATCTTTCATTTCAGGGTTGAGCACCATGACTTTTCGAACATCGATTTTTTTTGGGACACCCTACCATCCTGCAAACAAATATTCCGGTAGCCGAACAAGAAGTACGAAGCCGTATCCTCAGCCAGCCAAATCCGGAGATCACAGAAATTTCCTCAAACCTCCCATCACAACTCTGACCGTGTGTTCCGCTTGACCGTTGGTCGATGGATCATACGGTGGACTCTTCATCACCTTGACTCCATGTTTCTCGAAGAAATCTGGTTAACTCAGTGATTTGGTAATATTTTTTCATGAATTAATTTGAGTACTGCAATCAAAAGCTTTCATGTTGTTCTGTTGATTGCGCTATTCAAATTAATTCATGAAAAAAATGTTACTTAGGTCCTTTTGAAAAGTTAAGCGAGAAATCAATCAACTCTTTCGAGCTTAACGGTGGTACGCTATCCGTAACAACTACGTCAGGTAACCCAAACCTCGCGAAAACGCCCAACAACTTGGTCTTGACTTTCCTGGCATCTGTTCCAATTTTCATATACCCAATTTCAATCCATTTTGAAAAACTGTCCACAATGACCAGGAAAACATTGTCGAAGTAGAAGTCTGCATGAATATGTGTAAATGGTTTTGAAATAGGAATCCAAATAAAATTTAAAAATGGCTTCGTAACTGCATTCATTTGGCAACACACACTGCATGACTTGACAAAACGCTTGATGTCACTGCCATACCAGTAAACTGTTTTGCTTGCCATTTGTTTAATCTTGGTAATTCCCAAGTGATTCCTTTGCAACAATATCGACATCTGCTTTTGTTCAAGATCTTGATGCTGTACATAAACATCCAACATACTACGCTCCAACTTCTTTGACCAACCATGCTTCATGTAGGAATCGATTCTTTGAATAAATTCATCTTGTTCTGTCTCAGATGCAATCAAAACATGGTCGAAAGGAAACTCATCGTAAACATTCAAACTCTTGATAAACTTCCGTTGCAACGAAATTGGCACTTCATCAGGCAAAAGAAACATTGAGCAACAATCTGCATTGCCCATTTTCGATGACGGTCTGTAAACAATGTCAAAGTTGTATATGTTTAATTCCATTACATATCTTTGCAAACGCATCACAAACAACGAATTCTGTCCTTCTTCATCAAATATGCCTGTCAACGGTTTGTGGTCGGTATTGAGGTCGGTATACACAGTGAATTTCTTTCCAAGCAAAAACTTGCGTAACTTCTTTATGCTACTCACAACGACCAACGCTTCCAAGTGCAATATTGGGTAGAATTTTTGGAATCTGTGTCAAAAGGTCGAAAGGCCAAAAGATCGAATATGTGTCATAACGTCGAAGGTCAATAGGGCGAAGGACAAAAGATCGAAAAGACATAAACACAAGAAATGAGTAATGAAAAGTAAGATGTGAGAAGGGAGTAATGAGCATAGATAAATGAGAAGTGAGAAGTAAATAGTGAGAAGTAGGAAGTGAGAAATGAGAAATGAGAAGTGAGAAGTGAGTAGTTAGTAGTGAGAAATGAGAAGTGATAAGTAAAAAGGAAGAAATGAGAAATAAAAAATGACAAGGGAGAAGTGTGATGTGAGAAGTAAGGAAGGGAGAAGTAAGAAGAGAGATGAAGATGACAAGTGAAAAGGTAGAAAGGAGGAAGGAAAATATACAGTAAGAAAAAGAAAGGACGAAAGAAAAACATTAGTAAAAAAGAACCAAAAAGATAGAAAGATGAAGGAATAAAGACATGGAAGAAAGAACAAATAGAGGAAGAAAGAAGGAAGAAAGAAGAAAAAAGAAAAGAAGACACAAGGAAGCGAAAAAGAAGAAAGAAGGAAGAAGCAGGGAAGGAAAAAAGAAAAAAGATGGAAAAAATAAGAAAAAAGAAATAAATAATAGAAAAAAAAAGGAAGAAAAGGAAGAAATAAAACAGAAAGAAGGAAAATAAACAGGAAACAAGAAAAGAAAAGAGAAAAAAAAGAAGATAGAAAGAAGAAAGTATGAAGAAAGAAGAAAAAAAAGAAGGAATAAAGAATGAAGAAAGACGGAAGAAAGAAATAAGGAAGAAAGAAGATGGAAAGAAGGAAAAAAGGAAAAAAAATGAAGAAAGAAGGAAAAACGTGATAGGAAGCGTGTGATAGAAGAAGGAAGAAAAAAGCAAGAAATAAGAAAGAAGCAAGGATAATGGAAGGAAACATAGGAAGGAAGAACGAGGAAGGAAAAATAAAGAAGGAAGAAAATAAAGGTAAAAATGAGAAAAAATAAACTCACCCTACACAGAAAGAATAAAAATAGGGTAAAGTGCCCAATAGTGGACCCCCAACCAATAGTGGACCCTTCAGCCGTTTTTGCATTACTTCAGCACAATGTAAATATTTTGCTATGAAATACCATCGGGAGAACCTACCTTACAGTCCTATGATTTGATTACATGCATTGTAAATGCTATGGAAAGTAAAATTAGATGATTTCTTACAATTCTATAAAAAATAAACACAAGAGTGTCCATTATAGGAATATTTTGGGGGTCCACAATAGGGAAGAAGAACGTTCCGAAACGAAACATGAAAATCAAATGAAGTGTCGACTATAGGGAAGCAATTTCCTATAATGGACCCCCCGAGGGTCCACTATAGGGCGATTTCAGTCAGACTTTAAAATGTTAATTTCAACTAATAACGTCGTGTATTTGAGTGTTTTATGTATGTATCGTGAAGAGGAGATGCAGAACTTGTTATTAGATGTCATGCAGAATTATTTTGTTTAAAATTTCTACTCCTTATGACAGGAAGAACAAAATTCCGCTACTAGGGGGTCCACTATTGGGCATTTTACCCTAGTTTCACTGAATGGTTTGCACTTTCTTCTACAAAAGAAGTTCGTTTTCTTAAAAATAAAAATTAATTTGAAATTTAAACTCTTTTTTACCTGTTCCCAATGATAAATTAAAAGTTCGTTCTTTCGACGCGGAAAATCACGAAGCTGAGCATCATCAGCAAAAAAGGCAACAGGCAGAAGAGAGAAAAGAAAAATGCCATGCTCTTACACAGTGCCTCTCACACTCGCTCATCCCACACAACCATTCTTTCGCTTTTCCACCCAGTGTGACAAAAACAAAAGTATCTAAACCTAAATAACGAAAAAAGGGAATGAATAATTTAACAATTGATTATTGTGCAACTAAAATCTAGAATCTGATTGCAATGTGTCGCAAATCAAGCATCAGTGGCAGTTTCTTTTCTAGACACGCAAAGTTTCAAATATTTTAAGCGGAGTTTTGGACCCAAGGGAGGATCTACCGAAGGCTCCAAGGCACTCTGAATTGGAAAAATCGCAAAATAGAGATATTGTGGAAATATACCAGCGAATATTTGACGACGCCACTGAAAATCTGACTGAACATGTTTGAACGGACTTTGAACGGAAAATGTATCAAAAACCGAACTTTGACAAAGTTAGAATCTGGTTTTATGGAATGGATATCGGTGCCCGTGTACGATACGATTTTTTTTTCACTGGTGATTTGCAACTTTGACGATGTTCTCGATGCGGCATTCTTCGACGGTATTTTGGAGCTGCGGCTGCAAATTAATGACTACATTTGTCTCCTTTTCATATTGAAATCTGATTAATGTTTCTACATAAATATTTTGAAAGATTAAATGAAAAAATAACTGCGGCTATTTATTAACTAAGTTCAAAAAGAATATTGGTCACTGGTTAAGAAACAAGTGGATAGGGATGGTTCCTCTTTTTACCAAAGAAAGCTCATTTTCAAAATGAAAACATTTGACTCTCATTTGACCATTTCAATTTAGACAGTATCACGATGTTTTTTTGAAAGTTCAAACTTCAAAGCGGCATGCAACATACGTGACTTTCTACGAAAAAGAATCAACGCAACTTTTTATTATTACCAATGATATGAAAACTCATATGTGAATATGTACGTTATGTGGAAGATATTGATTTGGAAAATGTATTGAAGGTAACCACTTATCCTTCGATGGGACTCGAACCCATGACCCTACAGTACGCTAGACTGGTGCTTTAACCAACTAAGCTACGAAGGACCTCCGTCGGTCTTCGCAACCTAGCGGCTACTGAACGAGCTCGAGATTCCCAAATTGGACGCATAGTCAAATCACTCGCAATCCATTTCTCAAGCCAATACTTCCACATGTGTATAGTACACGTCCACATTAGAGAGTGGTTACCTCCAATACATTTTCCAAATCAATATCTTCCACATAACGTACATATTCACATATGAGTTTTCATAACATTGTAAATTACGTCCAAGTCGGGTGGTTTAATCCCCGGAAATAGCCAATTATCTTTTATTGAACTATTACCAATGGTTTTTCTTTTAATTTTATTATTGATTTTTCTTTCTGTGTAGTAATTTATTAAACCCAAAAAACTTCAACTAGATGATATTATTCGGAACCTTGGCTCTACGAATTGTATCTACCTATTCTGGACACGGCAACAAACCTTTATCAGTCAACCCGTGATCCAGAAATGGCAAACTAAACTAGTCACAAACCATTTGCATTTTTGCAAGTTGACTTTAATGTTGAATTTAGAAAGTCTTTCTAAAACCAAATGAAGCTTTCTTATACAGCTAGCAAGACATCGTTTAAGTAGCAATTAACTCCGCCATTGCCTTTCAAAACTAGATCCATGACTCGTTGAAATATAGCAGCATTTGAAGAAGCACCTTGTGGTAAACGCTTAAACAATCCTTTGATTGTATTATTCACCGTAATTTTTCTAGACTTTTCGGACAACAACAACTGTGTATACGCTCCGGTCAGATCCAAGGAACAAAACACTTTAGCACCAGCTAGTGAAGCAAATATATCTTGTGTCAACGGCAGCGGATAGGTGTTCGGAATGATCACCTTGTTGATCAAAACCTTACAGTCGGTGATGGTGATCCTAATTCCTCCGTCCTTTTTCACTACAACAATCACCGGTGATGCCCACTCACTTGTATCGATCGGTGTTATGACACAATCTTTCTCTGAACTCTCTAAATGTCTAGACAACTTTGTCTTTAAAACGTCATAGGCACGCTTAAAAATCGATGCTGCTCCTTTCTTCAACACTAGATCTGCCCCACGTTGACAAACTTACTTTTGATATCTTCCACTACACACTTCCTCTGAAGTCGGCAGCGACAGCTGGTTCAGTTTTCACCACTGCCAAACGTTTTCCTCCATTCAGGGAAGAAGGTGTCCAGCCAATAGCCAATCTCGTCCTAACAACGGTGTAAACGAGCTTCCACAGCGTAAAACAACCAGTTTAACGACCTTTCGCCGTCCGTTCAGCTTAACTGTCCCTGGAATCTGTCCTTCAACCACCCAACGACTTCCATTGATCACTGTCCACTTCTTCGTACACTTCTGCAATGGAATATCGGCAAATTCTTGTAACATTAAACCATGTCCCATTGTATTTGCTTGCATAATCAACCGCCCACCGTCCGCTACCATGTCCGCTGGTAGTATATGTAGCAGCCACGGCCGAATATCGGTTGGTACGCTTGATCGAATGGAAACCTCGTTCACGAACGGAGAGCGAAAGAGGATATGGGAACTTTGGAGCTTTGTTGGAGCTTCGACTCGTTTGCCCGTGGTTGTTAATCTCGAGCCGGTGAACGAGACAGTCACGAGGAAGCTGGATCTGCCGCTTTGGCTTTTGTGTGTGGTGCTAGTGCTGTACTTTTAGTGCCCAAAATCAATCAAACTCTTCTGATGAAGATAAAAAAAAACGTCTATCAGAGGACAGACCACCCCAGAAGAAAGTGTGAACCGAAATCGCGGGTGGAATCGATTGTAAATCGCGGGTGAAAACGGTTAAATCTTTGGCACGCGGTCGAAAGTGGTCGATTCCCACTCGGTAGTATCCTTGAGGCAATCCCTCGACAAAGCTCCACTGGTGACTTCCCGGTACTTAGACCGACATCTATTCGAAATTCTAAGCGGAAATCAGAAAAGTGTTCCTTCCCCATGTATCATATCTCGCGTTAGTGCTGTGGATACTGATTCCTACACCTCGACAAATAGCGGTGAGTGCCCGGACGCCACGTCTCGGGACCGCGTCCTTAAGCCCATAGACCGGCAACCAATATCGACGAAGCCGACCACGTCGTGAGAAGAGAGGCAGTGTGGACCATCCGCGACCAACCCACGAATAGCAGAGTGAGCAGCCCCTGAAGGAAGAAAGGTAAGTTGCCTGCTACCTCTGTATGTTATATTCTCTCTAGTACGTCTCTATACTGAAGACGTAAATAGCAGCTCCACAGTCTATCTACAACTCCTTCAATCAAAACTGTACGAAAACACGATTCGTTGATTTTTTCCGATGGAAAAGATCAGCATACAATCCATCTCCTCGTTATCTGGTAGTCACCTTGTCCTTCAAGTCATAGCAGAAGCGACGTGTGTGACCATTTCTGTCACAGTAAATGCTGTGAAACTTCTGCGATCGGGATTAAGAACGATGGCCACGATCAAACGAAACAGAACGACTACGGCCTCTAAAGCGCTTATTAGGCGACCACGACTTCTACCACGGGATATACTACGTGAAACAGCACGCCCTTCTCGCCGGTTCAACACACTCACCCGACCGGACTCACGAGAAATCAGATTCAGATTCACTCCAGCTAGCTCCCTGTTGATGGTGATCTTCTCCGCATTGGCTAAGGTCAGATCAGTTGAACATCCAGGTCGCGAAATTCCCTAAAATGACACTAATTTTAAATCCTTTCCAGGAAACAGAAGCTTCAAATCGGTGTAAATGTCCTTCCCGCTTGCCGTCAGAAGCGATGGCTTCTGTTCATTCGCATCTATCATTTTATCATTGAAAATACAATCCATATGCTCGTGGTACTGGCTTAACGGAATCGTACCGGCTCAACGTCATTCACTAACTTACTAACAGCTATGAAATGTTGTTATTTTATAGCTGTCAGCAAGTTATTTTTTTTTCAGCGCATCAATACAATGATCAACCATTCTAGTACTGCACCTTTAAGGTCAATATTTCAAATCGATAATTCAAGCTGCCTATCGACACATCATAAATACGGCACTAAAGCGTCGTCAATCATATTTCAGTTGAATTTTTGAATTTATGTCCGTTGCTTGTTGTGTTCAAGTCACATCCAGCCCTCCGGTGGATGAGTGTGCGGACGAAAGCTGTACCAAATTTTCGGACTGTTCGTGAAAGTAGTAATTTTGGCTGTACCTTTTTCGGTGTCAATTTTTGTGCACATCCAATACCTCCATGCCCGCTTTGCACTGGACCGCTTGAAACTGTAACCATCGATTGTGACTATTGGTTTTCCCCGTCGGGTGAAGCTGTAACTGATGGTATGATTGTTAGGATCCAGTTCGCTCGAGCATTCATCTGCAATCAAACAGATATCAAACAAGTAAGTATAATGGGTTCTGAAAAAAAAATGGGAGAATGGGACCTTCTTCTTCTTCAATGGCTGTACATGTGAACTGGAACTTGGCCTACTTTTTCAACTTAGTATTCTATTAGCATTTCCTCAGTTGTTGATTGAAAGCTTTTCTATGCCCGCCATTGCATGAGTATGTATTTTGTATGGCAAGTGCAGTGGATACACTATACCCAGGGTGTAGAGAAAATTTCCAACTCGAAAACATCCTAGACCGGACCGAGAATCGAACTCCGAGAATCTCCGGATTGGAAATCCTACGCCTTTGCACGTAAGACTACTGGAGACCCCATGGAATGGACCTGCAGTGCCATAAAGTAATCGACTCCGTTTAACGAATTGAGATGATGTCTGTGTGTGTGCGCAAAACACATACAAAATAATCACCTGTTTCTAAGCAGTTGACCTTAACCGATTTAGTCGCTACAAATTGCACTCATTTGATATTTCCGAATTCTCTCTTCTTATTTATTATGTAAGCTGTGAAGTGTTAGATTTCTCACTACTAACTGCTTACTTTTCACTACTCGCAATTCCAGTTCGACCAAATGACATTTTATCAAACGGCATTCGGCTACCACACCATATATTAACATACAGACATCATCCAAATTCGTTGTGCTGAGCCAATTGATATATAACTCAAGGTAGGAAAAGAAAGGAAGAGAAAGGAAGGATAAAGACAGAAGAGAGCAAGAAAGAAAGAATTAAGGAATAAACAAAAAGGAATAAGTGAGACAGTCACTTTACAATTTCTTATTTCTTACTTCACTTTAGCTACAAAAATAGTATAATCACAATATTTGACAGTTTATATGTTTGAATGTTCATCTTTTTAATTGTTTTTTTTTTTTTATTCTAACTCTAGCCAATATACATCCATGAAAAAAAAACAAATCTACAGCTATTGCGTAAAAATCAATTTCAGTGATATGATAGAATAATTGATAGATAAGTAAAAAGATGATTTTATCATTTGTTTCCTTTTTGCTTATATTCGAAATATTCTTCTTCTTTATCTAACGATCACTGAAACATGAAATCGGTAGCAATCAATACAACACGTTAGAATTTTTCCAGCGCATCAATGCAATGATCAACCATTCTAGTACTGCACCTTTAAGATCACCGTTTCAAAGCGATAGTTTAAGCTGCCTATAGACACATCAGTAATACGGCACTAAAACGTCCCCAATCATATTTCAGTTGAATCGTTCAAATCTCATCCGTTGCTTGTTGTTTTAAAGTCACACCTAACCCTCCGGTGGATGACTGTGCGGGCGGTAGCTGTACAGCACTTTCGGACTGTTGGTGAAAGTAATAATTCTGGCTGTACATTTTTTGGTGTAAATGTTTGAGCACATCCAGTAGATCCTAGCCCGATATGCACTAGACCGCCTGAAGCTGTAACCATCGATCGTGATTATCGGTTTTCCCTGTCGGCTGAAGCTGTGACTGATGTTATGATTGTTAAGATCCAGTTCTCTCGAACATCCATCTGCAATCAAACAGATCAAAATATCAAACAAATAAGTACAATGGGTGATGAAAAAAAAAACAAAAGAAAACACTGTGGTTTGATGTTGCGATATAAATTGAAAACTTTTTATACAAAAATCTGGATGAAAGCCTAACGCGATTTTTTGTGTTTTATTTAGTTTAAAATAATAGAAAACACAAATTAATTCCACTTGCACCATATTCCCGTTCAGAGCTACAATATTCAAAGCTTCATTTAATGCAATTGTTAACAATGCACTAAAGACTGTTGTAGAATTGTTGTAATTAAATTAGATAAAAATGACTTGCTTGTCCATGAAGGTGAACAATCGAACCTCATATTCCTAAACGACGTGTTCAAGATCCTGAAAATTGCATTTTATTTTCTTGAAAATAAAAACCTTTAAAGATGAGATATCAGATCTACTTTTTATCTAGAAATTGATTATAATCATTGTGCTGAAAGCAGACAGTTGCAAAACAAGTTATTTTATCAAACGTAGGGTAAATGTGGGCAAACTATTTCCGAAAGTTGCAAGCCATTGGCAACTTCAATTCTCCTCCTCAAACTCAACGGTATACACATCCTCCACTAATGGCTTCGACCGCCTTTTGCCGCCCCGATAGGTGTTGGCTGCATGTGACTTATTCGGTTCGTGAATGTGCACCGGATTCGTTATCAAGATGCGGTGCAGTCCGTTACTTTTCAGAGTCGTGACGGCCCTAGCATTACAGGGGCGCCGTTGCACTCTCGTTCGGCACAACCAGTAGGTCGAGTTTTGCGATGTGTTGTTTCTCGCATAGCAGTAGCCGTTGATTCGCAGCAAACTGGTACCACGTTGCCCCGTTACGAACTCCAATTCCTGGTTGTCGAGGGTAACCATGGACTTTTTGGCAAAAATAGGTTCCAATTCGTCGAAGAAGTCTTCAAAATCTGAAACCACAATACGAAGGGTATTAGATCATTTTATTGATATCTTCTTTGTTTTTCAGGTGGAGGAAGTCCGATATTCTGGTAAAGCTTTTCTCTATCATAAAAAACAATCACGGAACCTTTTTTCTATCAACATTAAAATGGTAGATTTTTAATAGTAAAATCGAGTCAATTTCAGAATTTAATTATCTTCATTCGCATTAGAATCCAGGCATGTGATTATGGGCACTCTCGTTGATGGTGATGCGCCCCGTGCCTCGGTACGTAATCGCGCGGGCACGGCACTTGAAGCGCTTTCCCCGCTCGCAAAGCCAGTACGTCTTGGTAGCGTTGCCGGCGTTCCGCACGTAGACGTAGCCCTCCAGCGTCATCTTCGGCATACCGCGGCAGCTTGGCGAGAAGGTTACATCTTTTCCGCGGTACTCGATTTGAGCTCCAGCATGTTTCGATCTTGCTAAAAATGATAATTTAAGAAGAAGAAAACAATCATAGTAAGCTAGCGACCAAAAACTAGTTTTAAAACGATAGTCTTACTTTGACGAATATTTAAAGAAATATAATTCAAACCCATTATGAACAGTTTAACTTTATTTTAAATTTTCCTAAACAATTGATACAGTCAGAATGCAGAACTTATTGGTTATTGGTGTTTCCAAGTTTATTGGCTTATGATTGAGTTTTTTGTCATTAAATGTAAGACTCAAAAAACAATTGAAGATTACGCTGGATCATCTTGAGTATAGTCTCGATTTATTAAGGGGCTGTCCACAAACCACGTAGACCGAAATTTCACTTTTTCAAACCCCCCGTCCCCCCTAGTAGACTTTCGTAGACTTTTTCAAAACCCCTCCCTCCCCCCTATGATGTCTACGTAGACTTTACCAAATTTTACAAAACATCATATGTGATAGGAAAAATATGGAAATTAACCACGTTTTAGTCAATTCAGCTATTCAATTCCATTTCCATGTAAACATTACAACAAAATTCGAATTTCAAACTTAACAAAATCACACTGAACAAAATCCAACAAAACAAAAATCAAATTGAAACGAAATCTAATTTAATCCTCTGCCCATAACTCCTGAAATCAAATCTCAAAGCCAATTAATTTAATTACTGTTGAATTCAATTCCTCCTAGAGGAGTGCACCACCATCGCCGACATTTTTGCATCGGCGCGCCACTGATAAAATCTGTCACGCATCTGACATATAATTCTCAACGCCGGTTCAAAATTGTGAAATCGTTTAGAAAAATGTCGAGTTGAAATTTCGAGAATGTCAATTCTACATTCCAATAAGTTTTGCGTGGAAATTTCGTAAAATTTCCCTATTGATAACCTTGAAATACTCCCAAGAACTCTCCGTGATAATTCCGATGCTTTTCTTGAAAATTCCATGCAATTCCATGAATAATCATCTGTTGAAATCCCAAGATTTTTCTTCTAAATTCCAAAAGTTTCCCCGTTAAAAAAAACCTTAGTAATTTTAAAGAATTAACATTAGAACTGCTAAAGAAATTTACGAAGGAGAATTTTCCACGGGCATTTCGAATAATTTTGCTTATATTTGCAAAGAATTCCTCGCGAAAATTCCGAAGAATTTCCGAAATTAAGCAAAACATTTCGGGGACTTCCCAGACAATCTCCAGTGAATATTCTGAAGGGTCTCGCGGAAATTTCGGAGAATTCCCTTTACAAGTTCCAAAGAATATCCTTTGGGCATTCCAATTACTTTTTTGGATATTTCAAAATGCTTCCTTTGGAAATTCCAAAAAATCTGCTGAAGTACGACATAATTTCCATAGTTTGCAAACAAGTTTCTGCCGAAAATCAAACGAAATTCTAGTAGAATCTGCAGTACAATCCAAATACAAAAATTCGAAAGTTTTCATAGAATACTTTGGAGAATTTTCCTGCTCAACACAGAAAAGTTCCTGGTGAAATCCATGATAGTTTTGAGCCGTAGCTCAGACTTTTACTTTAGTGAAATTCATTAAATGTTTAAGGAGAAATGCAAGAGATTATATCGGTAATGTCTTGCAAAAAAAAAAACCGGAACATCCTAAAAATCAAACAAGTGAACTTTGCACGAAGCTGCTGTATAAATCGCTTTTAAAAAACATAAAATCAAAAAGTCTACGTAGACTTTTGGTATACCCCCCGTCCCCCTTCGTAGACTATCGTAGACTTTTTCGAAACCCCTCCCCCCCTCAAGAGTCTACGTGGTTTATGAACAGCCCCTAACGCATTTCGGAAACCGTTAAGATGCGACAGGCTCTACGACGAACATTCTTCTTGCGACAGCTGTTTGCAAACACTAAAACGTAGCCGACGATTCGTTGCAGCTTTTGGAATCTCATGGATCACGGTGATGCGATTTCGGATGAAAAGTTGGAGTTCGTTGAGCAGCTTCTTGATCCAAGCTAGCTCTATTACAGTACTGACTGTCGCATCACAGCATGACTTCTTGAAACTCCATTTTTAACTCGGCAGTCACTTTTCTCAATATGCAGAAGTGCGCAACACAACTCTTTTCGAGAAATGTATAAGTCGTGTACATTGGTTCAGCCAAAGATTAATTAGGATGTAACTATTGAGCTTATTTGAAAAACCACTTCTAGTACTGCATTTGGTCTCCTAATATTCAAGTTTGATATTTTAATGAATGCCTGTTTTTTAATCCACTTTGCTGTGCATTAGTCAATGGCAACTTATCAAAGTTTGGAAGGAGACAGTTGCGAATGTTTTGGATGTATCATATTAAGATGTCCACACGAAATGGACTGGAAATTTATATTAAACAGATGAACGCAGAATTTGGCGAACGCATTGTGCTTTGAGCTTGGCTTTCACACTGATGGTAAATCTAAAAAAGCATAACTTTTAAAAAGCATAATTATACGGTATGGTGTACAGCGATTTTTTCCAGCGAGACTTGTTGAGTGCGAACACGAGAAAATCCGTATAGGCAAGACTCATAGAGTACTTCATGATGACGCAGTTTGATAGTTTACAAAGCCTGTTTATAGGGACTTAGTCTCTGAAGCAGCTTCCGAAAAAACTGATTAGCAATTGATTAAGAATATTGATGCATTCTGTGATTGGTTCATGGTATGAATTAAAGCATATCACTGGAATATCCGGATCAAAATGCTCTTGAAGCGTAATTATGATTATTTTTTCCGGCTCATCGATTTAAATTCTAACACCATGTACCTAAACAAGCTCTGTGAAGTGTGAACTATCATATAAATGATTTTTTAATATACTTTATTTTCGTGATTTTTTATATACAAATAATAAGGTTAAGTCAACAACTTGGATTGGTCTATTAAGACGTTCATGTCCCAAACAACAGTCCTATTTGTTGTGCTCATGAAGTACTAGAATTACAATTGGATGCCTGATCGAACGTTTTCCATGTGTTGAATCTTGGACAAGTCTAATCGGCGGTCGAAGTGTGGAAGAAAAAGAAGAAGTACGGTTACGTCGCGAGTGTCGCTTCTGAAGAAGCTGTGTAGTTTAAACTACGAAGAAGGTGCGGATATGGAAGCGCCGGAAATTCCGAAAACCGGGACACATTCTGATAAATTGCCCGGTGCTGCGAGAGAAGAATGAGCCGGAAGCCAAAACGGCAGCGAAGAAGGAATCCCGAATTTGTTTCGACGTGGGAGGCGATTGGCAGCAGGGAAACTTGTACGTGGATAGTGGCTGTTCGAGGCGGATGGTTTAGCCGACAAAGGCACGCTGAAGTGTACCGATGGTAACTGCGAAGTGAACGAGGTAGTCATGAGGGAAGTATTGTACGTTTCTGAACTAGATAGTTGATTGATCTCGGTTCTGAAACTTGCTTAGAAAGGACTGAGAGTGAACTTCAACAAAGCGCAGTGCGAGATATGTCCCAACAAACAATTTTAGCTGAATAAGCTGGCGTGGCCTCGGAAGAAGAGTTGAAGCCGTACTTGAAGAGTACTAACCTTCGCGGAGGGGTGTATGCCTAGAAAGTTGTAGAAGAAAATAAGCGGAATTGGCGTACGGACGTGCAAACGCAAAGCAAAACTAGCAATGGACGTTCGCTTGAGAAAGAGCGCCAGAAAGAAGAAACCGTTTTTTATGACTGTGTGGACGAATATTGAGGAGAAACCCGATGCTGTGTGCCGGATGAGTCGTAAATGACGAAGACCAAGCGATGAAGAAAACGAAGCACGGGCTGACGACGCAGTACTCTCCCTGACTGAGTGTCCAACTATGTAGAACTTTGTTTGACTTTGTGAGGACTTTGTGATAACTGTTAGTCATGATAAACCTCGAGGAGTAGTGTTGAATGTTGGACAAGTCTAATGTTATGTGCACGATGTTTAGAATCCCTTACCAGCCCTGTGAATATGTTGTTGTCTATTGTCTATTGGAGAGCGAATCGTTTGTGTTTTCCATCCACTCACGCGTCCAAAATACCCAGGCCAGGAGTTGTGTCGGTTCTGCTGTGTACCGTGGGAAGCCTCCGTGATAACTTCCTACACCATGTAGGACGATGAAATGAGCGAAATTCGAATTTGTAGTTGTGCGGTCAATAAACAAGTGAGTGAACTAATTGGTGCGCGATCGGACGTGTTTAGGTAGGACGCAGATCATTCGCGAAATCCGACTTTGTGATTTGATTTTTAGCGATCGGTGAGTATGTGTGCGATTGAACGTGTTTTATATATGACACGGAACATTTTCAAGATCCGGGTTACTTTGTTCTGCCTTGGACGGTTCGTAGGTAAATTAATAAAAATATTTTAATATTTTTTCAGCGTACACCGGCATGCCTTGCTAGTAGGGGAAAGGTTCGGCACTTCATCCCATAGTTCCTATTTTCATTCCATGAAAAACAAAGCAATGAAAAGGAATTTGATTTGTTTCTTATTTTTATAACTTCTTTCACCAGTAAGCACGCTTGTTAGCAAAAAGAAGCGACGAGGTTGGTGCTGTATTTCTTTGTTTTGCGATGAGATGAATATATGTTCAGTGAGATTGAAAACGGAACAGTTCCCCAACGTGCCGAACAAAAAATTTTGTTTGCCTTTTTGTTTATTCAGGAGTATCAGAATGGTATAGTTATATTTGGTATAGTACACAACGGACCATGAGGACCCAGATTTTTCTAATGCTTCGGAACATCCATAATACATTATGCGACATTTCTTAGGAGTAACATATGTAGAAGTAATGTTTTAAAGATATGTTACACATCGTAGGGGAAATGATGGCTTCGGCAAGTTTTGTTCTATTATTGTCATGGGGGGATTTTATGAAATTTGGCCACAACATATCAATTCTTTGATATGTTAAGGCCAAATTTGAGCATAATTGTGGAAAATTATGCATATTACTATAAAAAACAACGATTGGGGGTGATTGATAGATCGCACCTTCACTAAAGATTTCACCTATAGATTTTATGAGAATGAAAAACTTCAAAGGTTGCCCAGCAGCTCTGTTGGCTCCATTATTGACGCATCCTTAGCAAAGCGACAAACTGTCAGCTATAGCAACAGTGGCATCGTGTGGCATGGAGGAACCTTCATTATGATTCTTAGTAGTACATAACACTAAGATGGTGTAAAAAGACAGCAAGAAAGCTGAATTCGAAGATGTATAAAAAGATACCCGAGCAAAGTCTGAAAACATAATGAGAGCATATAGAAAACATATTTTGATATTGATATCAAATCGAAATCATAATTTGTTTTCAAATATGAATCATCATGACTGATTACATATTTTGATCTCATTTTGCTGTTGATTTCTAAATTGTATGATCTGACATCAAACTGTGTACTTATTTTGTTATCGGAACCAATATCAAAATTAGTTTTCGATTTGCTCTCATCGATAGCAGGAATAGTTTTCGATTTGATGTCACAGTAAGATTTTTATGCTGTAGATTTTGATCTTTTAACCGTTAAAACGACCAAAAGGATATCAACCTGAGTTATCAAAATTAGGCGATTTCACAACAACAAAATTAGTTATCGATTTGCTCTCAAGCTTTGCTCGGGTAACTCTCTAAGTTACCTATTTCAATTTTCTCGTCTTTAGAATCGTTTTTGTCTTTCTTGTACACCAAGGTGTAATAAAAAAGGCTATATGTTAACTTCAAAATAGAATTTTTGAAAGGAGGCCCGGAGGGCTCTTGTCTGTCGATAATTGGATGGCGATCTACTCACAACTGCAAGTAGCGTGGAGCTGATCTCTGACCAAAAAGTGCGACGTGGTAAAATATCTTTGGCAACACGGCCACTACACGCATGGCAACATGGCCACTACACATGACCACTGGCATTACACATAAATATGTTTGGATCAAACATATTGTTGCATTTGAAGAGAACGAAAACCTTTTTTTTTTAATCAAATGTGCGTTTCAAGTTGTTTCAAGTTGTTTTGAAGCAAACATGGATATTATTGTTTTGGTTCGATCACTCATAATATTTTCTTATCAATTCTACCAATTTTCATATTCTGGTTATCAATTCTACCAATTTTCATATTCTAGTACTACCAGATTTCACAATTCCAAACATTCATATTTCATTTACTTATCTTTCTGTACCTGAAGAACATCCTTTTCATCAATTTGGAAGCAAGAAAACTTATGATTCCACTCTTGCTCCTGCTCCTCTGTTGACTTCCGATCGGATCCGATCCGAACTCGAGTTTTTGTTTACTTTTGCAAGAGCAAGCGAGGGACTGCCCACTAGTGTATGTATAAAACAAACAGAAATTTAATTTGGTTTTAAAAATAAATATGTTTGATTCAAACATATTACCATTTTGGGAATAAACATGTATATTTTTGAAGCAAATTGATGAAATTTGTATCCGTGTAGATCCCTTTCTATTCAACATATTACCGGTCAAACATTAAGATACGTTTTCAGAAAATGTGAGAATTGTTCTAAAGGAAACTAAGGAATTGTTCCTAGAACGCCCCCTGAAACTCCTACTATAGGATGTATTTCGTATATCAGTCTGAAATTATTTTATTTGAAATTGGTTTGGAAATTCAAAAATATTTTCCTCCGAAAACTCCTTATGAAGGTTATTTGAAGAAACTTCTTGTTTTAGAATATCTCCTAGATCTGTTTCAGATACTCTCAAAATCCATCAAGAATTTATCCAAAAACATTTTAATGGGACTCAAACTAGGAGCTCCATCCCTATTTTCTACAGGAATTGTTGTCAGCCCCCTGGTACGACGAAATGACAACTATGTTATGATTGCTTTTGTGACTGTTAATGTCTGTAAACTAATGTCTGACTGACGAAGCATAAATGTTTATGTATTTTTCTGTAAATAGTCCGTACTAGATCGTAAATAGAAATGAGACGCATTCCGCAGTTTAATTATTTTTCTCCGTATCACGCGAATTAAGAAATAGGTATTGTTCGGTCGGTTGGCTTAAAGTGCAACCTGTGTTTCCCATCAGCAATTACTTTAGGAAATTCTCCAGGAAATCCTTTGGGGACTCCTTATACTAATGACACACTGGTGGTATAAGTACCATGGTACAAGAATCCTGAAATGAGTACCATACCAATAATTGTATTTATCAAACATAGTCTTGGAATAATTGTCTTGTCCTCTTGTACCATGGTACAAGTACCAGAGGGGTGTCAAAAACCTTCGGGAATGCTTCCTGAAAAAGGAACTTCCCGGAATATTATTTGGAGGAATTTTCTGGAAAATAGCTTGAGAAATGATTTCTGTTGGGAATTCTTGAAAAAAAAACGTTCTAGGGAACTCATAAAGAGATTTCTGGAAGAGTTCTTGAAATAATTTCCGAGGAAATTCTTGACCAAATTTTTTGGAAGAATTCATGGAAAAATTTCAGGAAGAAAAAGTGAAGAGTTTCTAAGAAGGGCTTTTGTGGATGATTTTTTGTGGAAATTTTAAAGGAAGTATCCGCAGAAATGCTGAGATTTCCGGCAGGATCTTCCGGGCGAATTCCTTGAATAGTTTCCAGAGGAATTTCAAGGCGAATTTTTGGAGGTAATTTCGAAACAGTTTTGACGAAATTTTCGGGAGAAAATCTGGAGAAATAGGCAGGAACTTCCGGAGGAATTTCTGGAGGAACTTGCAGAGGAATTTCTTAAGGAACATTCGGATGAATTCCGGAAAATCTCTAATGCACAAAATTGATTCACGCCGACTCACGCCGTCACTAACCATCAGCGGGGTTAGGGACAGAAGGTCGAAAGACAAAACGTCGAAAGGACAAAAGGTCGAAAGACAAAACGTCGAAAGACAAAAGGTCGAAGGGACAAATGGTCGAAAAGGACAAAAGGTCGAAAGGGACAAAAGGTCGAAAGGACAAAACGTCGAACGGGACAAAAGGTCGAAAGGACAAAACGTCGAACAGGACAAAAGGTCGAAAGGACAAAACGTCGAACGGGACAAAAGGTCGAAAGGGACATAAGTTTGAAATTGACAAGAAACTGAAACTCTCTTCTTCATTGGCATTACATCCCCACACTGGGACATTGCCGCCTCGCAGCTTAGTGTTCATTAAGCACTTCCACAGTTATTAACTGCGAGGTTTCTAAGCCAGGATACCATTTCTGCATTCGTATATCATGAGGCTAACACGATGATACTTTTATGCCCAGGGTAGTCGAGACAATTTCCAATCCGAAAATTGCCTAGACCGGCACCGGGAATCGAACCCAGCCACCCTCAGCATGGTCTTGCTTTGTAGCCGCGCATCTTACCGCACGGCTAAGGAGGGCCCCTGAAACTGAAACGAAGAGAATCAATCTCGCACCAGAGTTGCCCTACACAGTTAGCAAAAACTCTGCTCTTTTGTTTTTACAATTTTTAACAATTAAATTAAATTCGTTCAATAAGTACCACTAATAGATGGATGTTTGAGTTTTCTAAATGTCACTTCGATCAAATACACCGGCATGTAATATATGCCGGTGTATTTTCAATGCGTGCGCCTGCGTGGTATAGGATAACTCTCGCGTCTCGCGAAATACAAGCTTTATTCATTTGACATTATCAATCTTTTTTTTATCTATTTTAGAACTGTCTAGATATTTATAACATTGTCTTATAGTAATTACTCCTTCTTAGAAAATTGCTCATTCTTCAACTTTGATTGATTAGATGAGTGCGTTATTTCTGCTTAAAGTTAAATGCATTTCATAAATTTTTTTGGAATACACCCAAATTGTTATTAACTTGTTCTTGATAGACCTTTTGTTCTTTTCGACATTTTATCCTTTTCGACCTTTTGTCCCTTTCGACCTTTTGTCCTTTTCGACCTTTTGTCCCGTTCGACCTTCTGTGCCTTTCGACCTTTTGTCCTTTCGACCTTCTGCCCGTTTCGACGTTTTGTCTTTTCGATCTTTTGTCCTTTCGACCTTTTGTCTTTCGACCTTTTGTCCTTTCGACATTTTGTCTTTCGACCTTTTGTCATAGATTCACCATCAGCGGCGTGACGCCAATGTCGATGGCTGAAAATGATCTTTCACGCAACCGCCGATAAAATTTCGGCGCACAAATCTAGATTGAATATCAAGTGAAATTCTGTATGGAATTTTCTAACAAACTTCGAAGGTATCCCAGGAAAATACAATTTCAATTATTGCCTGGGAATGAATCCAAAAAAGAATGAGAAAGTCTCTCACTTATCATCTCTGTATACATATACGATATTTAACAAACCGCGAGGGATTTTTTTTCACAAATGACAGCTTAACTGAAGAACTGATTCGGGAGGCTATACCTCATGATAAATTTATTTTGAACAGCTCCATACGCGGAGAGCTCTGGTGATGCATTTGAACTTGTTCTACCCAGCTGAGCGGTGCAAAACACAAAATGAGCGAGAACAAAGCGAAAATCATCACTTCTCTGTGGGGGCTGCCTATCCGATTCTTATTATTATTGTTATTATGTATTTATGACACTTTACCATTTTCATGACATTCGTGTCGGGATGCATCCGATTCTGTTATTTCGTACTTGTATAGAAGTTTGATAAATTTGTTATGATGGCTTGTCATGGCTAATAATACTCTTAGAATATATAATCAGCTGTTTCAGAAGTACCTTGAATTGTTTAAAATACGTGAGACATTTATGACAAGCTGCTTTTTTTAAGTTTTGCTAAATTCGTTGCAAGCTCAAAATGGTGTTTAAATCAGATGGTCGGGATTCGGCCAATTCGCACCAAGCGCCAACAAAAATTTATCAATTTTTTAGCCCAAGCTTTCGTTTAGCAAATTCATTTGAACGCAAAACGTATCGGATATCCCTGACGCTCTTACCACTGGTATACGAAGCTGGAGGTAAGCCCATCTTCGGTTAACACCAATCGTTATAATTTCTTAGACTCTTACAATTCGGTAGAGATCAGTACAATGATATAAAAAAATTGGATTAGAATAATAATATAGAAACTTGGATTATTCCCAGTTATTAGTTGATTGATATGAAAATGTTAATGAAAAAGCGTCACGTGAAAAGAAAAGCTTGATAAAGATGTCTAAGTTATTATGCTCGAGATTTTATTAGAGTGTTACTCCAAGAAAAAGAGAGCCCAGAGAAACAAATGTATTTGGGTGGAGCGAGAGATTCGCTTCACGTCATGGATTGGAGGTAGAAGAAGGTAGCTCAGTTTTGTGACGATAGTTATGGAGAACGGGTGTAAAAGAAAAGTGTGAAAAAAAGAAAGAAAATAATATGAAAAAAATATAAGTATATAGGGGGAAAGACGGCTTTGGCAGGTTTTGTTCTATTATTGGCAGGGGGGTTTTTGTCGACCAAATTTTATGAAACTTGGCCACAATGTTCTTTGATATGCAAAGAATGTTTAGGCCAAATTTGAGCATAGTCAGACATAAAAAACCCCCTTGCCAATAATAGAACAAAACCTGCCAAAGCCGTCATTCCCCCTATTGTATATTAGAATAATAATTTGTGTTTTAGTGGCTTTATTTGCAAACGAAGAAAATTCCTCTGTTACTTTTGATCTTTCCATGAAGCAAGAGGTTCATGGAATACCAGACTTCCTTCGTGCGGACGAGAGAAACTTTTTTACAGATGGGTCAAAAATAGATGACTTCACTGGTTTCGGAGTTTTTAACGTTTTTCATAGCGCCTACTTTAAGCTGAAAGAGCCTATTTCCGTGTATACCGTGAGCTAGCAGCTGTACACTATTCACTTGAGCATATTGCATCCCTACCTCCTGACCACTTCTTTATCTTCACCGACAGTCTAAGTACCCTGGAGGCTGTTCGGTCAATGAAACCTGTAAAGCACTCAGCGTATCTTCTAACCGGGATACGGAAAGCCTTGAGTGCTTTATCAAAACGGTCATTCACAATCACCATGGGTCCCTTCTCATTGCTCGATCCAAGGACATGAGAAAGCGGACTCTTTGGCTAAGATGACGGCACCCATGGTGATATTTACGATCGGCAAATCACCTTTCACCTTCGATGAATTTTTCTCATTAGTTCGTCAGGAATTCTTGGTCAGCTGGCAGCAGAAATGGACGAATGGGGAGTTGGGTAGATGGCTGTATTCAATTCGCCCGCAGGTGTCGAAGCGTCCATGGTTGAAAAAAATTGAATACAGGACGAGACTTCATTCGAACCATGTATCGTCTAATATCCAATCACTACACTTTAAACACTACACTACACTTTAACATCTTTTCAGAGTGGGGCTCTCGGAAAGCAATATCTGTGTTTGCGGCAAGTATTATCAGGATATTGATCATGTGGTGTGAGCGTGCGAGGAGAATCGCGGCCTCAGATGTGAAACATCGCCAAGAATGTCAACTATGTGAACATTTGTTTTGTGAAATGTACGTACTATCGAAGTAACGCACTATCGAGGGTACGTACTATCGTGATATGCCTGTAATTGTATTGACAGCTCTATATTGTCGAATAGAGTTCCCTATTATTTACCTTGTCCACTAACACAAATTTTCCTTCGCGAGATTTCTATGTAGGTATTATGGATTTTCTGCATCTTCACTAGTAGATGTTCCTTTCCTTCCTTCCTAGATTGTAAGGGCGTGTCCAGGTATACAACTGCTTCTGTATAGCAAATGGTACTTAAGACTTAACCCAAATACCAATTTGCAACAATATACAGTAGATTGCTAAGTTGAGCATTGTATAATCACCCACGATTTGAATAATCACATATGCTATGCTACGAAGTACTAGAATGACAATTCATATCTAAAATCAGCTTGCTTTGAGCTTGATGGCCGTACATTTCCTAGTTGCTACTCCGCGATTGATCAGATCAATCGTGATTGCACAGGCAACCAATGGATGGAGCATGGGAATTGCTTTACAACCTCAATGTGCACAGTCCAAGAGCTCTAAACTTGATCATTTAGGTATGGTATCTCAAAATCTGCAAAATTTGTAACAAATGTAATTTTCTAGGCGATTTTGATCAGGAGGAGTGGAGGACAACATCGATGTCCATCCTATTCCGTTACGGCCATTTATAGTTGACACACACTTATCACAACCGTTAAGAAATATTAAGAAATTAAAATCTAAAGAATTATAAATAAATCCGAAGAAATCCGTTTGGCAGAACCGTGAATTTGGCTCAAAGTTCCATTCGGAAAATTGCTGCTCCAGAAATCACGATTCGTAAAAAAGATGAAGCAACAAAATAATCGTACTAACTCGTGACATGTAAAAACATTCCACTGAACAAGCTTATAATATTGGCTATCAAAAACGCATTGAAGTATCGTAAAAACAAATTAGGAAAGGGTTAATTGAAGCCAACGCTGTTTTGATAAGCATCCTATGCTGGATAAGTCTGAATGCATTCTCAATATGGATGAGTCTGTAGTTCGGATGGTACCGACAAAACAAAAGGTTTTTGCGAAAACTGGTAAGAAATAAATTCTTACAAATTATGTAACTCGAAAAAAAAGTCTTACCGTCTTGTTTACAGACAATTCTTCCGGTAGTCTTGCTCCATCTATGATTCTATTTCTCTATATACAAAGACTACCCACTGAAATTGATAAAAAGTGCACCACTGGGATTGTTGATTGGACGCAATGAATCAGGATGGATGACACGCAAAACATTTTTGAATTATTTGAGTTTTAATGTCTTTCTAAATTATAAAACACCTCACATGTCTTATACGAGATTATCGAAACCTTCGATCCAAAGAATAATTATTTTAAAAACAATGCAAAAGTATTTTACATACGTTTGCGATTGTTGGACAGTTCTAGTACTGCTTGTTTTGTTCTAATGATACTAGGAACAGAAAATGCTAATTGAAAGTTTTACTACGATGTTACTCCGTCAAAATTTTTTCTAGAGTTGAATTTAAATAAATGCAAAGATGTTAAAACACAAACAGTTTCTGCGAAGTCTTATTTCGTCAATTTTATTTTAAGATACTACATGGAATCATCATTTAGCAATACATTTAATGAATTTTAAAACTGGACGCTCAACTCGAAGACCCATACACCGCGAGTCCAGTCACTGAGAACCTATAACAGATCCGCTACTCCAAACGAATCATCCACCAAAATCCGCTCATGATTGTGCATATTTTTCAGCATGCACGAGTCCGGCGTTACCACATTGGTGATGGCTCGTCCCTTGCAACCACCGTGCCACTTGGTGCATTTCCAGTAGGTTTTTCCGCTGTGCGAGTTGTTCTTGATGTAACGATGCCCATCGAAAATGAGCACCTTGTTCCCACGGCCAGTGGTGTACATTGGCTTCGACGACGACGACGACGAAATTTTGAAATTCAAGTCCGTTTGCTTGTTGGTTGTAGATTTTGGTTTAGCCTGATTCAGTAGAACCTGCTTAATTTTTACCTTCTTTGGTTTAGGTACATTTACGACTTGTTCAGGGTCCTTGATTTCCTCTGGCGTCAAAATCTCTGCCATAAAGTAGATCTGGTCAATAACGTTTTCATCTAGAATAAAAAAACGCCTATTAGTTGCAAATTCATTGACTTGTAAAAAGTAGGATAATATCAGTTAATTATGATGAAATATTAACAATGCCAGCTTTGAATTTATTTATTCTCTTTGTCATATAGTAGTACTAGAATAATCGTTGTTATATATGAAGCACTTAATTATTTAATGAAAAGCGATGAATTGATTTGTGTCAACACTACCCGCTATTTTAAAACCACGAAAACAACAGTTTATCTGAAAATTGAAACAAATGTGCGGTGAATGAGCTTTCCTTCGGTTTTTGCACGGGTAATTCGATCCTTTTCTGGGCGATGATTATGTGGCACTGAAATGAAAAGACAAATACTCAGTTAGCAATTCACAAACTCGTACACTTCCGCCAGATAATGGCACTTACCGCTGGTCGCGGAACTGAATAGGTTGTTTCCCTTGCTTGTGAGCCTACCGCGGCACTTCTCCAAACGGTTGTGCACACATTCCCAGTAGAGGATGTTTTTCTTCGAGCCCTGCCGCAGCATGTTGGACCGGTAGATAAAATTATCGTGCACCAGTAGTATGCCTCCCCGTTGGCTCACGATAAACGCGTGGCGTTCGTTATCGTCCGCTGCCACGCATTTTTGCTGTACAAAAACCTTTTTGCGTTTTTTAGGGTCTGACCCAAGAGGATCTGGAAAACAGAATGTTTGATAAGCATTGATTTGCGACACATTCTGCAACGGTATTCTGAAACAGCTGAAACTTCTAACATTTTTGAAAACCATATAGGAGGGATGTTGGCACTTATTTGAGAATGACATCTCACAAGTGTCGGAAGTGTAGAAATGTCTTCGGAGGTTTATAAGTTATGAAGCTTAACATTGTGGAAATTTGAAGATTGAAATGCTTCATCTTCTGCATACAGTGCAGAAATCATAGAGATAATTATTCAACAATTTTTATTTAAAAATATTTAAGCTGGTTCAATTGCCTTTCGAAAATTTCACATTTTAGTATTGATTCTGATGTGGTGCTGATTCAAGCAGCTCGTGTTCACAAACGTGAAGTTGATTAATTCCGCTAAATTCCACTTTGTTCAAATAGGTAGTTCTCTGCGAAACTTGTCTCGAATTTTAGGCCAATTGTGCCGACCTTCCACCTTTTTGCGTCGAATCCCGAGTAGCGTAACTAAAAATCAGAAAATCATTAAGTAAAAAGTTCATTTTTGAAATTTAACGACTAGGCTTAAAAAAATGTTAACTCGTTTCAATGACAAATAATTTTTATATGAAAGGTCCAATAAGATATAAATGATTTCAATTGAGCTTATGACAAGTGACGGTATTTGAAGGTGAAAATTCGTGAACTTTCCACACATTTATTAAAATACATCAAAATCTTAAACTGTTCGATGAAGGACAAATATTTAAAATGTTCACAGATTGCTTTCCTGTATCGGATGCTTTAACCTTTGAGTGAATTACATTTCACAGCCAAGAATTGCTGTCGCGTAAATACTATTCCTGTTCCATATTGCCGCGACTCAATAAACGTTCAAGCTGTCGCTTGGCCAGCAGCTCTCGGAGCTCTCCATGACGTCGCCGTTTTCGGATGACTTCATGGTTGTGCTCTCCGTCAATGGAAATAATTTGGTCACCATTCTTGCGATCGGTTGTGGCCCTCGCCATACAACTGTGATAAAGGAATCAAATACGAGTATTATTTTAAGGGAAGATGGGTCATAAGGCCGAAGACCATTAGACCGAATGGTAATCATGCCGAATGATCACTACACCGAATGAAAAGTGAAGGAAGTGAGAAGCAAGAAGTAAGTGAGAAGTAAAATATAAGAAATGAAAAGTACGAAAATTGAGAAGTAAAAAGTGAAAAAAAGTGAAAAGTGCAAAGGAAAAGTGGAAAGTAAAAAGTAAAAAGTGAAAAGTGAAAAGTGATAAGTGATAAGTGATAAGTGATAAGTGATAAGTGATAAGTGATAAGTGATAAGTGATAAGTGATAAATGATATGTGAAAAGTGAAAAATGAAAAGTATAAAGTGAAAAGTGATAAGTAATAAGTAATAAGTGGTAAGTGATAATTGATTATTGATTAGAGATATGTGAAGTGATCAGTGAATATTGAATAGTGAGAATAGAAAAGTGAGAAGTGAAAAAAAAGAGTAAAAATTTGAGAGTGAGAAAGGAGGACTTCAAGAATAAAAAAAGAAAGAAGAGAAAAGATGGAAGAAGACAGAAGAAAAAATAAGAAAAGCCAGAGAGAACAAATCAAAAATAAGAAAGAAGTAAGAAAGAATAAAATTTAAAGAAGAAAGATGAAAAACGAAAGATAAAGCAAGAAGGAACGAAAAAAGGAAGAATGAAGAGGCAAAAAAGCAAAAAGGAATAAGGAAGAAACCTAATTAAAAAAAAGAAGAAGGAAGAAAGAAGATAAAAGGGATATGACAGAAGGAACTATAAGGAAGGCAGAAGAAGAAAGAAGAAGAAATGGGAAAAATAAACCAGGAAGAAAAGAAAAAAGAACGAAGAATGGAAACGAAATAACGAACAAGAAAAAAGAAAAATAATCAAAGACGAAGTAAAAAGGAGATACAATAAAAGAAGGAAGATACAAGAAGAAGGAATAGAGAAACTGAAAGGAAAAAAAATGAAGAAGAAAAAGAAGGTGCATTAAAAGGAAGAAGGAAAAAGGAATAACTAATAAGAAGGAATATGGGAGAAAAAAGAGAGAGAAAAGCACAAAGAAACAAGAAAAAAATTCGAAAAAAAACGAACGAAGATAGAATAATTAAAAAAGAATAAAGAAGGGAAAGAAAGAAAAAAGAAGGTGACAGAGAGAGGGAAAAGGAAGATAGAAAAGGGAAAAGGAAACAGTAACAATGAAGTAGCAAAATGGGAGAAGAATGAAGAAACGAGAAAGAAAGAAGAAGTAACACACTTCTCACTTCAAACTTCTCACATCTCATTTCTAACTTTTCATTTCCTAATCGACCTAATGACCTTGGCCCCAATGGTATTCAAGTGGTTTGTACTCCACTCCATGTTAGGATAATACTTACTGGAGAGCTTTGAACTGCACACATCGCCATCTAATGGTGCGTAAGCGAACCCGCTGCCGGCTGTAGCAGTGGTCATCAATTATCAACTGGGGTGTTCCTTTCTTGCTGCACACATAGTTTGCCACAATTTGTCCGTCAACTGCCGAAAAAAAATTCAATGATCATAAAAATGTTGCACAAAAAATTAAACATCGGAGAAATTTAAAAAGTCTTAAAAAACTGTTCATGAACGAAGAAGTTGTATTTCATTGAACCAGTCATTATTCAAAATACAAATTATGAACAAAAGCCTTTTATCTCAGTTGACCCAAATTCGTTGGAAATCACTCTACAGCCGACGACGCTTGGTATCGATAAAGTACCAGAATATTTTTATTTCAACCCACAGTTGAATCGGCAAATTTGAAGTTATTTAGTACGTTGATTCATTTTCAAATTCACGCATTGTTCAAATATTCATATTCATATAAAATATTCATTTTAATCGCGCCTTCATTTCCTTCTTCAGTTTCAGTAGCTCGCCGGCCTTCCGTCGCCGCATCTTTGGTGGATGATTGTGGCAATTGATTAGCTGCTCAACCATTCCCTTCGAACTGGTGGTAGCTCGCGCTGTACAATTGATGGCTTTGTTTTGCACACAGATCCACTGGACGGTGGTTTTGCTTTTTCTTTTCCGTGTGAAGCGAAACCCATCGATGCTCAGCTGGGGTGCGCCTCGCGAGCTTATGATATATTTAATAGCGAATCCATTATCTGCAGAAATAGAAAATGATTTTTATTAAAAATGATATGAATGAGAAAAAAAGAAGTACTAGAATAGACAAATTTGAACGGAAAATTAGTAATAACGTTATTTATTTAAAAACTCAATTATTGTAGTCAATCAAATGGTATTCGGGATAGGAATCCTTCATCCGCGCGGCGGTTTGTTGTTTCAGTTTACGTAGTTCACCAGCCTTTCTGCGCAGCATTTGCGGCGGATGGTTGTGAACATTATTGTAGTACTGCACCAGTCCCTTGGGCGTATTGCTGGTGGTGGCCCGCGCCTTACACGCCAACGCTTTCGTCTGCAGACACTCCCATCGGATGGTGGTTTTGCAGATTTTTTGCCTCGTGTAGCGATACCCATCGATCTCCAACTGGGGAGTGCCTTTCCGACTGATCGCGTAATGAATAACGGCTTCGTGATCTGTAGTGGAAAGATGTTTATCAATAACATGGAAATATAAATCTCGCAAACAATAATTAAAAGACAAATAAAACAAATATGCCGCAAAAGTGAAAAAAAGCAATAATAAATTTCTTCAAGCACATGAACATTTATTTCAGACAGTTTAACTAAAAAAGATCATTTGGAGATTGACTAGATTCGTTTTTTCGTTTTCCTTAAATTATAATAAACTGCGGAATTTCTCACTCAAATGTGGAAACAGTTTCTCGTGGGTGTGTTCAGCAACCACCACACGCAATTTGGGTAAACCACAGACTTCGCTGGTCACTATACGGGCGCGACATTTCAGTCGATAGTACAGTGTGCATTTCCACGATCGGGATCGCTGCCCAAGAAAGGGTCGTTCGTTCGGAGTGTACGTGTTTCCATCGTAGAACAAATGCTTGGTTCCACGCTTCGATAGCACGTAGATGACACTGCCTGTTGAATACAAAACGAAATATTTAGAAGTTTGATGATAACAAATGGAATTAACCAAAAATATTCGCACTGTTCTAGTACCTCTTTAATAATCAAACATCTTGAAATGCTTAATTTGTAAACATTCGTTTATTTAGTCTAGATATTTTGGCGAATGATTATGCACCCTATAGCGCACTATGGTGTCACCCGGTAGTACAGTTATCATTCGCCCAGGACATTTGTCCACCAGGCATCGCCAATAAGTTTTGTGCTGTTTCTCCATTTCCCGTCGAAATCGATGTCCCAAAAATATCAGCAGTGGTCTTCCCCGCTGGCTTTGACAGAAACTGATTTTCTCGCACGCCAACCAGCTGGTGGCAATATCGTTGGCAAGGTACACCTGCCGGTCCAGCGTTTGGTACACTTGCTGACCCCACACTAAAAAGAAAAAATCATATGAAAAATAGTTAACGTAACAAGCAACAACTCCCATTCCGTCATAGAAAATTATAAAAGCCATTAGAATGCAAATCTGAAGTTTATTAAAAATAATTCTACTCCAAATATTCAACACTATATGCTACCGCAATGTCCGTTCCCATCCGCGAATTTTCCTCACAATATGTCAACCGACTTTTCGAGAAACGGCGGCTCGTGATTGTGAACGTGATACTTTACAATCATCCCACCGATGGTGGTTACTCGGCCGGGACACTTGCAGAATGACGCACAACGCCAGTAGCCCTTCTCCTTGCAGCTCCCGTTTCGGCGGAATTTATACCCACGGAACACCAACAGGGGGTGACCACGGCGGCTTCGAATGTATTGAACCGATTCCGGGTGCAGTTGATCGGCCAGATCGTTACGGTAGAAGACAGTTTGCAGTTCCTGGTGCTCCCCCACAGCGGAACTGGATGAGATAGTTGCCGTTATGTAATCTACGAAGAAAAAGTTAATCGTTAGTATAAGTACGAGTCAATAAAACTATATGAAATGGTATTAGCAAACATTGATGTTCTGATCAATTATAAATTGCTCAATGTGAAAAATGTTTGCATCTAACACTAAACTAGGTATACTAAATTTATTAATGTCAAAATGCTTATGAGATCAATTGAACATAAATTAAGCCTTTTCAAAAATAATTCTAACTTCTAACGAACTTTCTTTCAAATAGAAAACAAACTATCTGTTGAATACAGATCAGCTTTTTATTTGAAGGCTTTCTTAGGAGCGGAGGATTTAACAGTATTTAATATTTTTTAAAAATAATTGCTGGTCAATGTTTAATCAGTATTAAATAAAAATATTTTTCTAATTGACTATCCTAATTATCTTCGAATGTATTATCTGATACCATGAACGATAACTGCTGCTTCGACAATGTGAGCCACCGGCATAGATCTTGTCATTGTGTTGCATCCAAAGCAGAGAGATTTACCGATTCACATTGTTTAAAGGAACTGTTTTATTCGCTCTTGAAGCCAATATTTGAAATTTTCATTAATAGGATTTGAGACAACGAACTTTGGCGCAATCTGGACTTCATTGGATGTAATTAATAGGCTAATAAGCCTATTTGCGTCATTATTCCATTGCTTTCAGCTGTAGAAACTGCTTTCGGTTTTGGAGTGCTCACATTCCCATTTGTGCATCGAGTAGAACACTGAGTCTTATTTAGGAAACTTTTTGTAGTGGCAGATAAAATATAATCCATCAGTTATTGATAAATATCGCTGAATATACGCTTTCTGAGCCACCTGTCTGACTGTCTCATCATCTGGTCTGTACAATATCGATCCAGCATTGAATCGTTTTTTCGCTTAGATGCGATTGCTGCTGTTCGAATGTAAGTGGCTGCCCAACGAAATCTGGAAAATGAAATGGAAGACAATCTTTCAATAAATTTTGTGCCATCGTTATGATACTTATAGTAAACTGGATCCCATGTATTTAGTTATGGTTAAGAAATATGCGAAAAACATTTGTACTTTCATGAAAACAGATTCACGCAAATTCGGAAAATTTCAATTTTTGAACACCACATTTATCAGTCTTACCATTCGTTCAGCTTATCCAGGCAGCAGATAATTGTATGACCAAGCGCCACTTATACGAGCCGCTGCCATTTTTTTTTGTAATTAAAACGTATTAATTATGTATGTATTCAAAAGTAATAAACGTGAGAAAAGAAACGTTAAAAGTGATGTGAAGTGAGAATTAAGGAACGACAACTCCTTCCTTGTCGAATCAAGAATTTTAAACTATTAACTGGGACAAGAGAAATGAGAGATGGGAGAAGTCAGAAGTAGGGATGAGAATCGAGAAGTGTTATAGGATAAGCGAGAAGTGAATAAAAAAATGAGAAGGGGGAAGTGGAAGTGAGAAGCGAAAATTTGGAAATCAGAAGTAAGAAATAGGAGGTGAAAAGTGAGAAGCGAGAAGTAATCAGTAAGAAGTGAGAAATGAGATATGAATAGTCAAAAGTGAGAAACAAAAAGTGAAAAGTGAGGAATAAGAAATGAAAAGTAAAAATTGAGAAATGAAAAACAAGAAGCAAAAGGTAAGAATTAGGAAAGCTTTGATCACCGCGTGACTTTATCGAAATTAATTTATTGGCTTTTTTCGGTGATAATTATACTACTCAAAGCGAAAGGGAGTAGATGATGTAAGGTAAGAATGATGAGGCAAGAAGTAAAATGTGAGAAGCAAGACGTGAGCAATGAGATGTAAATTGTGGGAAGTGAAAAATGCGAAGCGAAATCCCTCATCACAGGAAAGAAGAAAGGAAGAGGAAAGAAAGTCAACGATCGCTTCCAGGAAATGTCAAAATGCTCATATCAACTGGAAACAAGTTGTTGCTTGTCGTGATCGGCTGAAAAGCAACAAATTTACACAGCTCATCAATGGAATAACCTTCTTGGAATTAGAAAACTATTTTCAATGTACATGCTTTCTAGTTTCGCTAATTAAATACCAATAACGATGCCGGCAACGTCATCATAGTCAATTTAGGATTAGGAGAGGAAAATTAGCTTGATGCTCATTGTCACAAGAATGAATCCTCAATATCTCCGTGAGTGACAGGGTTGATAGTACACGAATATCCATTTTTTTTTACTCAAAAATAACAACTCGAATTGATGAAAAAATTACAGGTAACGTTTTTATCCTTATATTCCAAAATAGTTAGTCATCGCCGGACAAAAATGCAAAAAGGTTCTGCGTCCGATTGAAAACACGAGTAAACGCGCACTCTCTACTTTCCGACCGCATAAAATAGAACTAAAAACACGGACCGCGTTCGATACGAAACACGTTCAGTCGCGAACTAATTGATTTACTTTCCGACCGCACAAAACAAAACTTAACACCTGGATCCGCGCATGATACGAAACAGGTTACGTACTAATTGATTTCATTTTCCGACCGCACAAAACAGAACAAATAACCCGGAACAGCGTCCGATACGAAACACGTTCAATCGTAAACTCAACTGCAAACATGAACCCAGCTTAACAGAAAGTTAAGACGCAAATTGAAATTATTGATCCCTCACTCGAATCTCTGTCGAATGTGAATGGTTGCATCATGATGGAAGAAAATGTTATCCTTCAAATCGTTCTGGAACAGTTTCACCGGGAACCCAAAAAATCTAAAGGCAATTTTGTGACTATAGAATGGAATTCAAAATAGCCGATTTATTTTTTCAAACTTCTAAATAGATGCTTCTAAATAGATGCTTTCAAGGGCTACAACCCAATGATCATCAATGAAGAACCATTTTGCTTCAATAACTGAAGACCAGGAAAAAGTAGTATGGGTTTTGTGTAGATTCAAGGTTGTTATTATTTTCTTAATTATAAAAATTTGCAACCCTAGGCTGGCTTATAATTATTGATTATTAGATAATAGAATTGGACTTATTCATTGAGAAATATAAGAGTTAAAAATCTTTAAACCAAGATGCGTATGCGTTTCTTACCCTATTGGTCCAAAGTTGTATTTTCCTAGCCCTGCTGCTTCCAATAGCAATTCCGACCGTCAACTAACTCACTTTGGAGCTGAATTTTATTAACCCAACAATTTGCAAACACCAGTAGTGCCTCCAACTCCTCCAACAGATCCATTCCATAATTGGATTTTAATCCGAATAGATCGGATGTTGATTTCGGTTACCAACTCAAGATTTGGGTTTTTCTTGATTCGATTCCGTTCATCGATCAGCCACTTCTTAGGTAAATATCATTGAACTAGCTAGGTCCAGTTGTGCCCTCAAACCATTGACAGACATACTCCAGAGTTGGATTTTTCTTGAACGGACGGACTCCCAACGAACAATGTAAGCTAAATATGCTATCCAACTAAGTCCAGTAACATTCCTTCAAATCACCAACCGGCTTCGGAATTTCCCTGATCCGAATAGGTCCGATGATGATTTCGACCATAGGGCTTCTCTTGATCCGACTAGGTCCGACAACGACTCTTACCATCGACCATCTAACTCCAGAGTTGGACTTTATTGGCACAACTAGGTTCAGTAGTGGTTCAAAACTTGGGTTGAGTTTTTTTTTAGTTTTTTTTTAATCGTTATTAAGGAGACTTTCAGCCCTAGACTGGCTCGTCTCCGCGGAGAAAAACCGAAACAGCTATGATTATAAACATAGTGAAATTTATATTTCCGCCAGGGTCTCCTCGTCCGTCTAGAGAACAGAAACCGCAGGTTTTGTAGAAAATGGTATACTCCGGCTCGTCTAAAAAGGAAACCGTTTTGAAAATGAAATTTCGAGCTGAACCGACCAAGGGCCGAATATCTCGTTAATAAAGATTATAATAATAATAAAATGGAATCCGACAAAAACTGAACCATCAAGTTCAAGTCGGATAGTGTTAAGTTTCACCACTCTAATGGAGAGACAGTGCGGTTTACGCTTGTTAAAAGCTGGAATAGCCATTGACTATGTTCGAATATTTGATATTCCTCCTGAGGTTCCTGAAAAGGAGTTATCATCGATGTTTTGCAAGTTCAGAAAGGTTATTTTATGCCAAATGAGTAAAACCACGTAAAACCATGAGTAATTCTCGCTGAAACCGGGCCACTATTTGCACGAGGTTCTTAAAAATGCCTAAATTTATATTCTTTCGAAAGCTTTCGGCGAGTATATTGAGGATCCGAGATAAATTCTTCAAAAAGATGAACCCCTCGTTAGTTATACACGAAATCATTTTAATGGACCCCTCGATTTTTGTCAATTCTTGACTCACCAAAACTATCATAACTCCAACATTTCTCAACCGATCATAGAGATCAGCATATCGTTAGAAAGAGGAAGAGTGTATCCTCAATTTTGCAATAATAAAAATATAGGCAGCCATATTGAATTTGTCCGCCATCTTGTATTTCTTTTTGAAAACTATTTTTCCGCCAGGTTTGCAACCACCGATTTTGAATATTAATACATCGATGGAAAGGTTAGCTTATATTGTTCATTGTGTCCGAAAATCTCAGGTGTATGTTTTTTCTATCAAAAGTTATGTACGATTTGCCAAATTATATTTTGAAGGGCCATCTGACCAACGAACATTATTTTTATGGTTAACATGGTACTACGACGTCAGTTCCTTGATTCCATACACTATTCTAAGCCAAATATGTTTCAAAAATGAAAAGCATATCTACAACAGTATTTTATTTGAAGGGCTCAAAAGTTTTGAGCATAACGGAGCCGTATTCAAGTTATTGTATTAAATAATTCAAGAATTTTGTTATTGGTGAATCGTACATAGCTTTTGATAGAAAAAACATACACCTGAGACACAATGCACAATATAAGCTAAGCTTTTCATCGATGTATTAATATTCAAAATTAGTGGTTGCAAACCTGGCGGAAAAATAGTTTTCAAGAAGAAATACAAGATGGCGGACCAATTCAATATGGCTGCCTATATTTTTATTATTGCAAATTGAGGATACACTCTTCCTCTTTCCAACGATATGCTGATTTCTATGATCGGTTAAAAAATGTTGGAGTTATGACAGTTTTGGTAAGTCAAGAAATGACAAACATCGAGGGGTCCATTAAAATGATTTCGTGTATAACTAACGAGGGGTTCATCTTTCTGAAGGATTTAACTCGGATCCTTAATATACTCACCGAAAGCTTTCGAAAGAATATAAATTTAGGCATTTTTAAAAACCTCGTGCAAATAGTGGCCCGGTTTCAGCGAGAATTACTACCATGCGGTATCACATGAAAATTGGTGGTGATTCGATTTCAATGTTTTTAGAAAACTCGTAGTGAACAACTGTGGAAGTGTTTAATGAACACTGGGCTGCAATGTCCTAGTGGGGGATGTAATGCCAATAATAATAATGGTCTTCTTATATACAGTAAACTCTCCGCTACTCGATATTGAAGGGACCAACGAGTTAGGGAGGTATCGAGATAGGGAACACATTTATATGCCGTTTGGCCGAGTAGTTTAAATTTGTTTCCTTATTAGCTGAAATGAAAGGTGAGATGTTCGAAATAGGTATAGACTTAGAGATGGGCAAACCGGATCACTTCGTTGAACGGATCAGATCTGGATCATTCAGTCTAATGATCCGGATCTTTCATACGGATCGGATCTTGGGAACAAAATGTAAGGAGAAAGCAAATTAGTGAAATGGTTGTCATTCAAGCTCATACTATTGACCCATACATACAATAATTTCATCCTTCTCTGGCTAACAAACATATATAAAATTTAAGAAATACTACAAAAAAACTTTTCACTTTGTCATTTTCTTACAAATGGTCCGATAATTTGCTAATCTTCTGAACCGGACCTTTTAAAAAGTGAGCTACGAATCATTCGCTCACATTAAAGATAAAGTATAGAGTAGTGAGAAATCAGTACTAAAAAACGGGAGTGAGTATTGAGAAGTGACTTACTTTACCTATGGATCCTGTACACCTCCGGTGGTGCAAAGGGCCGACTTGAAAGATCTCCATCCTGAGCGTTGCCCGCCTATCGCTTTAACCTGTTGCCAGGTTAGATTTCGGTCGACTTCTTTTATTTCTTTATTGAGGCTTCGCCGCCATGAGCCTCTGGGTCTGCCTCTGCTGCGATTTCCCGCTAGGTTCCAGTCTAATGCTTGTTTACAGATTTCGTTTCCGCCCCTACGTAGAGTGTGGCCGACTCAGCCCCACTTCCGATCCCGAATTTCTGTTGCGATCGGCCTCTGGTGATAACGACGATGAAGTTCGTTGTTTGAGATCCAGTTGTGAGACCACCAGGCCCGAATTATATACCGCAGGCATCTGTTAATGAACACCTGCAGCCGTTGAGTGTTCTCCACTGATACACACCATGTTTCGCTAGCGTATAACAGCACAGATTTCACGTTAGAGTTGAAAATTCGTATTTTGGTGCGTTCACTTATCTGCCTGTTTTTCCAGATATTTCTTAAACTCGCAAAGGCAGCCCTTGCTTTCTTGATCCGTGCGCCTATGTCGATCTTGGTACCGTTGTCTGACGCCATTTGGCTACCAAGATGTTGGAAGCTTTCAACATTCTCCACTACCCGGCTACTGTGAAACTGGAAGGAGTCACCGTGTTTACATCCAACGATTTGGTTTTGTTGACGTTGATGACTAAACCTGCCGAAGAGGAGCGCTCGGCAAGGTCGTTGAGCTTACTCTGCATATCAGAGCGCCGTTGCACGAGGAGTGCAACATCATCCACCAATTCGAAGTCATTTAGGTGCTCCATGGTTATAGGCTGCCGTAACAGCCCGCGGTTTGGTTCACGGTCAATCGCATCTACCAGAATCTCGTCGATTATGATGAGCAACAGTAACGGCGATAGAATACATCCTTGCCTCACACCAGCTACGACCCGGATAGGATCGGACAAGACCCCATTGTGCAGCACTCTGCACGAGAAGGCCTCGTACTGTGCCTCGATGAGGCCGATGATTTTCTCAGGAACTTCCTTGTGTCTCAGGGCGCCCCACATATTCTCGTGATTGAGACGGTCGAAAGCTTTTTCGTAGTCAATGAATACCAAGTAAAGGGACTCTTGGAATTCGTTGACCTGCTTCAGAATGATGCGGAGCGTGACAATATGGTCCACACAGGATATTCCGGCACGGAATCCGGCTTGCTGCCGCCGGAGAGTCGCATCGAGAAGTGAGATGTGTGCTTAAGTAGGTGAAAGTGAGAAATGAGAAGTGAGTGATGAGCAGTGAGTGGTACAAAGTGAGATGGGGTAGTTGCGAAGTGAGAAGTAGCATGTGAGTAGTGAGATGAACAGAAGCAAGGAATGGGAGATGATAGATGATAATTGGGAAGTGAGAAGCGAGATGATGAGTAGCGAGAAGTGGATGGAGATATATAAGACAGAAAAAAGAAAGAAAACAGAAAGAAGGAAAAAGAGAAAAAAATAAGGAAAAAGATAGAATTTTGTTTCTTACTTCTCATTCCCTGTCCTCGCTTCATACTTCACTTCGCATATCTCACTTCTTACTTCTCATTTTTCACTTCTTCCTTCTCACTTATAACTTCTTATCTCACTTTTGACTTCTGTTTGTTTGTTTGTTTATTAATGACATTTTACACCAGAAAGGTGCATTCGTGTCAGCACTTTTGACTTCTGATTTCTCACTTATCACTTTTCACTTCTAATTTCTATCTTTCCATTTCTCACTACTACTTCTCACTTCTCTCTTCTTACTTTTTCTCATTTCTTTATTCCCACTACTCACTTCTTGCTTCGCACTTCTCACTTTTCGCTTATCACTTTTCACCTCTTACTTTTCACTGCTCACGTCACTTCGCACTTCGATTTTTTTCACTTCTAACTTCTCACTTTTCTAACTTTTCACTTTTTTCTAACTTCTCACTTCTCACTTATCACTTTTCACTTCCAACTATATCGTGCATGTAACTGTAACTGGTTGCTGACAACATAGAGTTAGCGTGGTTTAAATGCATTGGAAAATTACTTCGACTAGGAGAATATCGAGTGAGAGAGATATCGACTTACGGAGGGAACGCAGTATGCTAGATTCAAGTGACTTTGAATTTCATCGAGTAAGGGAAAATATCGAGTTACAGAACATCGAGTCAGGGAGAGTTCAGGGTATTTAAATAAATTTTGTGAGTATGATTCTACCAACATTTATTCACCCCTATTCTTGTTTACGGACGAACGAATGCAATTCGTTTGAATCGTTTCCCCATTTGAGTTTGCTGGCGTAAACCAGAATGCGCATCGGCTTTCGTTCTTCAGCGCGTTCGTACGTAAACAAGAATATAAGGGTGAATATCATTTATATCTAATTTCCAATCTAATATCATTTAATTGTAGAGCAAATTAAACAAAAAAATACATACCTTCATGTACGATGTTCAAAGTCCGCAAATGATCGAATTTTGTTTCTTACTTCTCATTCCCTGTCCTCGCTTCATACTTCACATCGCATATCTCACTTCTTACTTCTCATTTTTCACTTCTTCCTTCTCACTTATAACTTGTTATCTCACTTTTGACTTCTGTTTGTTTGTTTGTTTGTTTGTTTATTAATGACATTTTACACCAGAAAGGTGCATTCGTGTCAGCACTTTTGACTTCTGATTTCTCACTTATCACTTTTCACTTCTAATTTCTATCTTTCCATTTCTCACTACTACTTCTCACTTCTCTCTTCTCACTTTTTATTTCTCATTTCTCTATTCCCACTACTCACTTCTTGCTTCGCACTTCTCACTTTTCGCTTATCACTTTTCACTACTTACTTTTCACTGCTCACGTCACTTCGCACTTCGATTTTTTCACTTCTAACTTCTCATTTTTTCTAACTTTTCACTTTTTTCTCACTTCTCACTTATCACTTTTCACTTCCAACTATATCGTGCATGTAACTGTAACTGGTTGCTGACAACATAGAGTTAGCGTGGTTTAAATGCATTGGAAAATTACTTCGACTAGGAGAATATCGAGTGAGAGAGATATCGACTTACGGAGGGAACGCAGTATGCTAGATTCAAGTGACTTTGAATTTCATCGAGTAAGGGAAAATATCGAGTTACAGAACATCGAGTCAGGGAGAGTTCAGGGTATTTAAATAAATTTTGTGAGTATGATTCTACCAACATTTATTCACCCCTATTCTTGTTTACGGACGAACGAATGCAATTCGTTTGAATCGTTTCCCCATTTGAGTTTGCTGGCGTAAACCAGAATGCGCATCGGCTTTCGTTCGACAGCGCGTTCGTACGTAAACAAGAATATAAGGGTGAATATCATTTATATCTAATTTCCAATCTAATATCATTTATTTGTAGAGCAAATTAAACAAAAAAATACATACCTTCATGTACGATGTTCAAAGTCCGCAAATGATCGACCAACTATCCCAAATTCCTCTACAGAAACAGGTCCAACGTTTTACCAAAAAAGCAGCAACATTATCTTTCGATTTTCGTTCCTTGTTTAAAGTAAAGTGCCTGCATTATACAAGTGGCGCAATACTCGTACCTTTAAGAACCTTGTGCTCAATTGGAACAACCGATTTGACATCAAACGCACTGCGTCTCTTTGTTATTAATCCAGGCTCGTTAGTTGGAAGTTATCACTGGTATTCAATTTCGGCGCCGGAACTGGTATTTTATTCAAACTAGATTGTACCAAAACACCGTAATTTATCACATAAAAAAATCTATACCTTAGGTGGCACACACTTTCAATCGTTTTCATTTTATAAAACGATGGCTTTTTCAATTATAGTACAGGGCTACAAAAATAACAAACATTCAAAAGCTAAAAATTAGTATGACCAGCTGCAGACTCCCACTGTACACCAAATAGTAAAAACGGAAAGCTATCATTATTCTCTACCAATTTTTCTCACCAATCACTACACTTTCATTTCAGATCTTAATGTCATCATCACCACTTTCTTCTTCTTCTTCTTCTTCTTATTGGCATTACATCCCCACACTGGGACAGAGCCGCCTCGCAGCTTAGTGTTCATTAGGCACTTCCACAGTTATTAACTGCGAGGTTTCTAAGCCAAGTTACCATTTTCGCATTCGTATATCATGAGGCTAACACGATGATACTTTTATGCCCAGGGAAGTCGAGACAATTCCCAATCCGAAAATTGCCTAGACCGGCACCGGGAATCGAACCCAGCCACCCTCAGCATGGTCTTGCTTTGTAGCCGCGCGTCTTACCGCACGGCTAAGGAGGGCCCCATCACCACTTTAAGTTGGGAAAATAATTCGCTTTGTTAATTCCGAATGAAAACAGAACCGCTGATTATTTAGTAGCTCTTGTATTGCCATTGAAGCTTGAGTCCTAGCTAGGGTCCTTAAAAGTGATTAACTTAAGAAATCTAAAAACACTTAAATTATGTAGGAAATTAATAACAAATAATGTCCTTTACATCCAGATTTACTCAGATTGTTAGTTGATAGCAGAAATGAGAGAAAAAATTGATTTCCAACGGAAAATGTAAACAAACTTGGCAACTGTTCGGGTCTAGCCGACATTTCTCACCAACACGAACGCAATGAATGAATGTGGATAGAATGCAATGTACCTACACGTCCGCAGAAAGCCTATAATATAAAAATCGACAATTGTTTCATTTCTTTAGATCTATTAAAAAAAATAAAAAATAAAAAATAAAAAAAATAACTTCCAACCATAATACTTTTCTGTAAAACATTGAACAGAAAAAAAAATTTAGGGGAAAAAATGTGCTATCCACTGATTGACAACGTTGTCTTCTTCTTCGTAGCTTTGTAGCCGCACATCTTACAAAGTCTAGTACCGTGGACCCCCGGTAATATGACCATTGACCGTTTTTAATTTGAACATCGTTGGTTTGAATATCGTTCAAATTAAAAAGTGTTCAAACGTCATTTGGCACGTGGGATCGAGAAAAGAATAATGGAACATCGTGAAACGAAACGCAGAATCAAAACAAATGCTCATAGAGTAACCAGAAGTTCAAATTAAAAAGTGAACGCCGTTTATATGAATTATCGGGGATCCACGCTGCTCAAACGGAATGGGCTTATGCCGTTTACGGAAATTTGATCAAATTACCAAAGCAAATTTGACAGCTGATTCAGTATGGGCGAAATGTCACTTTTGAATAATGGATATGGAATATTTTTCCTGATACTAGCCTCAAGGAATTTCAGTAGCGGAATCATTCCGTGATCATTCCGTGTTCTATCTATTTGCACAGTACCTATCAGCAGCATACTAACCCCTCATAGTGATAGCTGAAGCGCAGGAGAACATAGATAGAAACGATATTCGGAGGTTTTACGCAACTGTCAATGGCGCGCGGCATAAGACCAAGTGTGCCAGTGCCCTCCATGTGCAATGACCGAGAGGGGAATTTTCTGACAGACAAGACTATGGTGGCAGCCAGGTGGAAGGAGCACTTCGAAGATTTGTTGAACGGTGAAAATGAAGGTGTATTAAGGAGCAGGATGGACATAGTCGGCGACGGTCAAGTTGTGGAACCACCAACGCTGGACGAGGTTAAGAAGGCTCTAAACGAGCTGAAAAACAGTAAAGCTGTTGGGAAGGACGAGATCCCGGTCGAGCTTCTCAAACACGAAAGTGAGCAGCTGCATCAATCAATCCACCGCATAATCCAGAAAATATGGGAGGATGAAGAACTGCCTGCCGGCTGGTTGGATGGCTTCATATGCCCAATCTATAAGAAAGGGCACAGACTAGAGTGTGCCAATTACAGAGGGATCACCCTTCTGAACTCGGCGTACAAAATCCTGTCGCGTATCCTGTTTAACAGACTAAACTCCTCAATTTAGCCTGCGGATGATCCTTGATAAATTCCGGGAGTACAACTTGCAGACTCGGATTGCAGACGAAGTGTCAACCTCGTTTGTGACCTTAGACGGATTGAAGCAGGGTGACGCACTTTCGAATTTATTGTTCAACATTGCACTCGAAGGCGCTATTAGGAGATCTGGCGTGCAGAGGAACGGCACTATCATCACACGGTCGCATATGCTTTGCGGACGACATCGACCTTATTGGAATCGTTCGCGAAGCAGTAGTGGAGGCTTTTGTCCCACTGAAGAGTTAGTTTCCCGTGAAGTGATACAAAACTCTGATTCTACCAGTGGCCCATTATGAACATGAAGCATGGACATTAAAAGAGGCGGACCGGAGAGCTTTCGGGGTTTTCGAGCGAAAAGTGCTGCGTACAATACTAGGAGGGAAACTAGAAAATGGTGTGTGGCGCAGACGCATGAATCATGAGCTGTATCAAGTATACACAGAAGAAAATATTGTGAATCGTATAAAATACGGCAGACTTCAGTGGGCTGGTCACTTAGTGCGCATGTCGGAAAAAAAAATAGCGAAACCAATATTCAACGAAGAACCAGATAAGGGCCGGCGACTTCGTGGAAGGCCGCTGGCTGCACGCGGTGGAATCGGACCTGGGGACCCTGAACGATCGGGGAAACTGGAGGAACATCGCCCAAGACCGACGATTATGGACGATTATCGGAATCTTTTGGTGATGCCAATTGATGATATCATTTCATTACTCGTTGGCGATTAGATGTATTCTTGTATTTTCTGCATAATCTGTAGAAAAGCACAAACAGCCTAGCATCGAATTAAACCCGATCTACAATTTCGCCTACTCGGATTGATTTTTTCTAGCTTTGGCCTTAAGTCTCCAGCTAACTTTCCGTTGCTCCAGCAACCTATTGCGATATCTTTGATAGTATCGAGCCGATGATAGGTTTTGCTTCGCTTTCTGTGTTGTCTTGATCAGCGCCTTCTTGAGCTCATCTGCTGTGACATCGTCCATCCAAGCAGCTGAAAATAGGAACAAAGGTGAGGTTTTCCAAATCTTACTAGTACTTCCTTTTCAACTAGTAGTACTCAGCAAGCAATCAGTGAAAATGTCGTAGTGCTTCATCGCCTTTCGCGGGTACTTCGAGTTGTAAACGCCATCATAGGTGTAGTTCTCCAAGGACTTATTGGTGAAAATTTTCTGGATATCCGAAACGATGTTCTGTTGGCCGCACACCTTTTTCGATATGTGATCAATCTGGAATTATTTTGTGTTTATTAGCAGTAACGTGAACATTACGTATCAACCCTTACGTATTGTTGGCGTAAGAACGGATCTTCTCTGACCATGCGCTCCAAACGCTCAATGTCTTCTTCCTGTCGCAATGGGAACACAATTCCTTCCGATCTTAGTGATCTTTCAATTTTAACATCATCTTCAGAATCATTTTGGCTGCTATCGTTAGAAGCGATTTGTATCACCATTAGTGTTTCCTCTTCTGGAATGAAAGAAAATTGAAGAACATGGCGTTAGTGAATGTCGAAAGATTCAAAATAAAAAAAATCTATTAAATAAAAATCCTTACACTTATTTCTATTCGAATGCTTGTCGGACTAAAGATATATTAGAATTATTTCCATTTAAAAAAAAATTATGAGTCTAACGAACAATTACAAAAAAATCGAACTTTTGAACTAGTCTTCTTTGAAACAACAGTTGCTCTCCGAATTTTGATGATAAATAATGAACTTGCAGATTAGTACAGCATAGCTCGTCTAATATAATATATATGATATGTGGTGTCTAACAATTGCAATGTAACATGAATTTACGACAACGAATATTTAGCATAAGATATTACATTTATTTGAGTCTTAATTTTGGTTACGATATTAGGTTCCACGGAAAAGAAAGATCATAACTAACACACATATTATTCCATCGCTTCCCTTGACATCAATAAACAACTAAGCAATTGTTTTCCCTGTAAATTAATCATCCGGTGGATGACTGTGTGGCCGAGAGCAGTATACAATTTTTGGACTATCGACGAAAGTGATGATTCTTGCTGCGCATTTTTTTGTTTTAATTCTAGTACAGATCCAATAGATTCTCATTCGGGACGCACTGGACCTCCGAAAGCTGTAACCGTCGATGATGATATTCGGCTTACCAAACCGGCTTACGCCGTAACTTATCGAATGGCAGGCAAGGTCCAACTCTCTCGTATCTTGACCTGCGAGGGAATAAAACAAATGATAATATTATATTCTAGTACTTCAAATACAAGAAAATGTAATTATGAACTATTTTTATAAATGCTACGAGTAATTTAGCCTAATTTTGGGTATAAACAGCAATGAATTTATGTTAAACAGTGTTTAATAATGCGGAACAACGTACTAGATTATGATTCAGATTTTAAAAATGCAATAGGCTGCACAAGCAGTGCTCCAATGACAAATTGTTTATCAAAATTTCGATCTCAGAATGATATAAACAGTTATTTTGTATGTATAAGATTTCAGCATTAAATAAATAAATCATTCGACTAGTCATTGCATGATTTGTGATCTTTTTTAGAAGTATTTTTATTTTACGTTACCCTGATAGTTTTCAGCATTCCACCTTTCTTGCATATTTTATCAGCGGTTTGTAGTCGTTCTTCATTTTATCAAGAATAAAAAAAATCATACACTTATGCACAACCCCGGGCTTTTATCACTCCATGAAAACGAATCCATCGTGTACATTTGAAATGTATTGATTGTTCCTTATCAGATGGTTATGTTCTGATCGTATGATTTCATAGGAAGGTTCACCGGATCTTGAAAGTTTCTCAGTTATTCGAGCTTTGCATCTGAAAAAATGGAGGGAAATTGTTCAATATATCTAGACGGAAATCTGCCCATAGGACACTTACTTAAGCCGTTTAGCCTGGCTGCAGCGCCAGCTGTTGGACCACCTACGCTTTTTATCTATTACGAAAGTGTATCCATAGTGAGAGATCTGGCGATTTCCCAGGCGATTTACTGTATATGTCACTAAAATAAAAAGTGTAACATTCGATTAGTAGATGCTACTTTTATCAACATGAAAATATAATAAATAACCAATATAAAATCATTTAATTTAAATAACAGTTTACTAGTATGAAACCGTATTTATTCACGATAGCAATTTTATTATACACACTCGTTATATGATATAATCGTTGTTAAATTAAAGAATGAAAATAAAATTTGGCTGTAGGAAATTTTATTGAAAAAAAATATGGCACCGAAAAAAATAACACTTCAAAATGTAAATGAAGTACTAGATCACTGCTTTTATTTACTTTCTTCAAAAAGCAATGAATGTGTTTCCGATTAGCTAATAACACATTGAATTACTACAATTCTTGGAATTTCTTCAGAGATCGGTTTGGTTTAGTTCAGGTGTTAAGTTAGTTGTTTTTATTTTATTAGCTATGACAATGACGATAAATAACAAATCGAAAGGTTATCATTTCTCAGGATTGATATCGCTTTTCCCTCAAAGTCAACTGAGCTAATCTATTTGAAGGCGAAGTTTCACCGCTTGCAACGCTTTTTGCAAAGAACTGGACAGATTGGCTTGCGTAACGCCTTGGCTGGACCAAGCTTCTGAAATTAAAATTCAAAAATTGAGCTAAATTGTTCAGTACCAGAATATCGACTTCCACATACCCAACATACATGCACTGAAAATGGCGAATTTTTGCATTGGCTTCCTGTTTTCCCGTACAAATGGCGTGGATGTGATGAAATTGGCTAACGATTCGTCATTGAAAAACTGATGCAGTATGCTGGCAACGTCCACGTGAGAGAGTTTATTAGCTGCCAAATATTTGACCTGTTTTGTTAAAGAAAAAAAATTAAAAACCTCATTGCCTGCAATACTTACGCATTGAGCAAGCCTACGTATTGATTCCTTATGATGGGATTCCGGTTGACCATGAGCTCCAACCGTTCGACATCCTCTTCACATGTAAGCGGAAAGTCAAAACCAGCCACTCGAGCCACTTTGGCTTGTTTTCTACTTGCCAGTCGTTGTTGACGGTAATCAATTTTTGGTTTCAGATGATCGGATTTATATATTGGGTTGATTTTATGTTTCTCCAGACCAGTGTTGTCCTTCGGTTCTGCATCTGCGATGATTGTTTCCGGGGATTCGATCGGAATGGTATAATTTTCCAACTTGCTAGGTATTACGGCATATTCTGGGAAGAGATATACGTGAAATGAGTCTAATGGCATATTTAAATTAATATAAACTAATTAGAAAAAAAAATTGAACGGCTAAAATCTTGTTGAACATTTCATTATAAGAATGAAAAAAAAATCCAAAATTAAACAAGGATGTTAGCTTTTCATTATTTTGGCGGTAATAAAATATTTAATATAACACAAAAAACCCAGAATAATCCACCTGGCCCCCCTTTGAAGCATTATTTTCTGGTTGTACCGAAGGGACGATGGGCTTGGCGGCAATGGTTTAGCGGGTCGAGGATACTGTCCTGCCTCCCTCGTTTGCTTTTCGAGGTGGTCCCTAACCCCGCACTTCCTGGACAACCCAGGATGTTTGTTGAGCAGATTCCCCCTCCATTGCTTGGGAAGAAACAAAAACACACACTTATACATACATACGCACATACAGACATCACCTCAATTCATCGAGCTGAGTCGATTGGTATATAACACTATATGGATCTCCGAGCATTCTATCAAAAGATCGGCTTTGGAGTGATCCTATAGCCTTTACGTATACTTAGTATACGCGAAATGCAAAAAGATGTAAACGAACCATACATTTGTTGGTTTTGATGCAGAGTTCTCATTTGGTACCAGTGATCGCGGCTCACTAGCCGACATTCACGAACAGAAAGGATGCTTTATTTACTAACATGGCTGAACGGATTTACACATAATGTTAACGATCGAGTAAATAAAAACAAAGTAATAACAAAGGCTTTCCACAATGGAAACACTTTCGCTCGTGCACAACACCACTTTTATTCCCCCGTGTCGTTTGAAGTCTTCACTGAACCGCCGTTCTTCTCATGTCTTCGCTCAAATTCGTCGGGCAACTTCGACTTCTTTTTTTCCTCTTCTTTTCTCTCTCAGACCATAGTTGATCCATATATCCAAGTGTTGTCAAGTTTTTCGTCCATAGTGACGTAACGAAAACCGCGTTTAAACGAGAGTTTAAACGTAAGTATTTATTCGCTGTTGTCGTGATGTTGACCATTTTGCTAACCATATTTTAGCACGAGCTCTACTTCAAGTTGGCTAAAACATTTATCTTAACTGCTTTCAGATGATTGGCAATTTGTTGCTATTTCAATTATATCATTTTTATCATTTAATACCGGATACTTATGACGAATTGTATTGTATTTTGTGCATTCGAATAAGATGTGGGATAGATTTTCTATGGTATTACAAGATTCACACAATGACGACGCAATCAGCTCCAGTTAAATAATCTTTCCTTCGTCGCTGTGTGTAACGATCTAACCCTAGAGAGTCGTATGGTGTCAATTGTATTGAAAGGCATTTGGTAGAACCATGGTTTTTCATTTACCTTGCCCATGATTTCAAAATGTTTAATTCCCTTTTCCTCTAAAATTAGTCTGTATCTGCTGTTCCAATCTTCTGTAATAGTATTCCTACATGTTAGTATTACATCACCTAAGGTCAAACCTATTGGGAAAGGCGTTTGCAAGTTCAAACTGAGCAATCTGTGTAAATTTTGTAGTGTTCAAGGTAGTTGGCCTGGATTGTTTGTATGGTTTTCAAAATTCCTTTAGTTAGGGGAACTGTTCCGATTTCCATCTCACTGAACATATATTCATCTCATCGTAAAGCAAAGAAATACAGCACCAATCTCGTTGCTTTTTTTTTTGCTAACACGCGTGCTCACTGCTGAAAAAAATCACAAAAATAAGAAACAAGCCAAATTCCTTTTCATTGCTTTGTTTTTGATGGGATGGAAATAGGAGCTATGGGATGAAGTGCCGAACCGTTACCCTATGTGTTTTTGGACTATAGGGCACTGCACGGACTGCTTTGTCTCTTTCTCGCTGCAAAGAAATTAGAAAACAACAAGCCCAGTAAACATCAAAATTTATGAGGAACGAAAGAGAAAGAGATGTTTCCGTGCAGTGCCCTAACTTAAGATGGATTTCTAATTTATTGGTTTCGGGGTTGGAGATTGAGCTATGCATGGAGCAAAGTTGTAGTAGGAGATAATTATGAATGGTGGCATTATTCTTCAAGAAACTTAGAAATTTAGGGTAACTGTTGGAGAATATTATTGGGGATAGGGACCACCGATCTTTTTGCTTAACATTCTAAGTACATTCGTTTTCTTTCTGATTTTGAATAAGGTTTCTGATATGTGTTTCTTGAATTTCAATTTAGGATCTAACCATATACCAAGTGTAACCTTTTCCAAAGTTTTCAAACTTATTTTCAAAAATTTGATGAACTTTAATTTGAAAATAAGTAGATATGTATTTAAAAGTAAATTTCCTCATGCAATATAATGATTTTGATTATATAAAAAACGTTCAATTTAAATCTAAATAAACGGAATTCGTTCACGAATCATATGAAGTAGATAGACTCAATATTGCTCCACTGTAATCCACACCAAAATCCAACTGCTCGAAACAACGAAGCGCGCAAAGATCCGAACCGAACGGACGGACGGCCCCATCCCAAGGGAGCAAAACTCTCTTGATCCTGGGATAGCGTGAAGAATAGTTCGACAAAGTTAATTTTGCAAGCATTAATGAAGTTAAGTGCTAATAGTTAAAGAGCTTGGCTCGCACATTATCGCGTTTTTGAGAAGTGGAGCTAAACGTTAAGGAGCAACAGCTCGCTCAGCTCAAGTGTACGCTTCAGTATCGCGTGTGATTAGTGAACCAATCCAGGAACAAAAGTAAATACCGTGGTGATATAATCACCTCAGAAAGTGGCACCACCCACGTGGTGCAACGTCTCCCAGAAGGTCGAATGGGACTGTACATCACCAAACAGTTCCCCAAGTCCGTGTTAGCATAATTTCTCACGGTGAAGCCCGTCGGTAGTTGAAACCGACATCGCAAAGCTGGTTCCTGAGTTCGGTCAAGCTAGATCCCATCCCTTTCGGCAGAACGCGCCGGTACTCCGCCCCCCACGACGTCACCGGCTCAACTCACCAGTGAGTTTGTAGAGCAGTGAAGTGTACTCTTCCCAAAATTAGTCTTTTTTAATGATTATGCTGTTTATTTTAAGGTCACTAGTGGTATATAGCCTTTCCGAAAAAATGCTCCGTTGCAGTTTGTGTCAAACCTATTTTTTTCCAAATACATACCAATTTTGGATCAGTTTCGCGGGTGAAATAAAAAATATGAGAACTATCCTATAAGTGCTTTTCCGAATCAATTGTATTCGGTATATTACTATCATTTGTGAAAAATATCAACCAAATCCAGGCGAAAACCAGGCAGCTATCGGAAGTGGACGGTGCGCCTCGGCACCATCATGAAGTTGACGCAATTTACTGAGGATGATTTTTTCCTAAAACCGAAGGAGCATCTGGGGATGATGCTATTTTTTTCTAGATAGTCCTCAACACCTTTTTTGACAACAATGTTTATCGATTTAAGGAAAACTTAAATTAGCGAAATTGGTCTATATGCTAATGGTGGAAAGTTTGTGTCTATAAATTTTTTAGCCAGTTCTACATTATTCATTAAAATCAGATTGTCTTTCACGAAAACCACCACTCAACATCCTAACCGTGTATCAGCGAATTTTTGGTTGGTAGGTTCGGGGTTAGTTCCTTTATCAGTGCGTTTGAAAGAATTCTTTTTCTCTTTTCTGATAACAGATTTGAGTTTAGCCTTAGCTTTGCGAAATCCTAGAAAGTTTTGCAATGTTAAATTCCTATAATAGTTTTTAAGTTGTTCATTTTTATGAGGTCCACCATTTTTTGGTGCTATTTTGTTTTCTGTTATGTTGTTAAAAGATATATCTACACATTCACTTAAAGATTCCTGTAGGTCTGAGGCATAGTTTTTTTTTTAATCTATTTCATTAGCTAGTTCTTTGGCTTTTTTCTTGTTTATTACAACTTGCTCAAAAGGGATGGATATTGTTTGCGTCTTTAAATTGTTTATGAAGGATATCAGTTTTTAGTGGGTCTTTTATTTGATTATTATTTATCGGTGATGGTGGAATGTAGATAGAAAGAAAAGTTATTGGTTCTTATGGTGTTTAGTGTTTGGGTTGCTATAATTTCGATTGGACTTAGTTTGGGTCAGGCTATTTCTTTGTATGCTATATCCTTTTTTATTAAAAACCCTACTCATACCCTTTAGATCTCAGGACTTTGGGTAAGTTATACCCTGTGAAGCTGATCACATCAGAAGGTTTAAGTCAAATTTCAGACAAAATAGCTATGTCAATTTTATTGACTAAGTGGAAATTTGAGAGAAGTGCTCGTGTCTCGGAAGGACGTATGCTAGTGATATTATATTGAACTATTTTTAAATTTTTCGTTACATTGGCCATTTGTAAACAAGAAAAAAAGATTTTCTAGTTTAGGTTATTTCCTTATAGCGTTGTTTGCAAAATAAATCGGAGTTGTTCGTTGATGTTTATTAACAAAAAATATGATTTCCAATCGGTTACATTTTTACTTGTTTGAGTATTAATTTGCTCCTGTATTTGTTTGATTTTATCAAAAATGCCAGTTTCAGTTTTTGTATTTCAGTTACTTTGTAACTAAACTGGAAATTTAGGTTTAGAGGATTTAGTTGTTTCAATGTATTTTGGGATAATTGTATGGTTTGTAGTTGGGCTGAGTGGAGGAAATTGGGTAGTGGATTGCAATCGTATTTATTGAGATTTGTTTGGTCTGGGGTGTTGTTTGGAAGCTTCTGAGAAAGTTAGTTTTCAGTTGTCCGTTGCTGTTCTAATCTTTTCTTAACAATTGGTATCGTTTGCACCATGTTTTCCGTTGCAATTTACGCATTTTTTCACTGTGGAGTCGCATTGTTTGTCGTTATGTTCTAGCCCACAGTTTTTGCAACTGACTTTCCCTTTGCATGCTACGGCTTTGTGCCCATGGCGCCAGCAGTTAAAACATACCCTCAGTGGAAAAATGTAAACTTCTACTTTCGCAGGAATTCCGTAAACTTTTGTCATTCTGTGAGACATCGTTTGTTTCCGGTTCTATAAAAAATGTCGTATAGCTTGAGTTTTGGAGAAGACTCTTATATACACACACAGGCCACACAGGCACAGGCCACTTCGGCCTTAGTCTGAATAAATAATAATAAATAATAGGTTGAGTTTTTAATCCACTTCTTCTTCTTCTTCTTATTGGCATTACATCCCCAACACTGGGACAGAGCCGCCTCGCAGCTTAGTGTTCATTAAGCATTTCCACAGTTATTAATTGCGTGGTTTCTAAGCCAGGTTACCATTTTTGCATTCGTATATCATGAGGCTAACACGATGATACTTTTATGCCCAGGGAAGTCGAGACAATTTCCAATCCGAAAATTGCCTAGACCGGCACCGGTAATCGAACCCAGCCACCCTCATCATGGTCTTGTTTTGTGCCCGCGCGTCTTACCGCACGGCTAAGGAGGGCCCCTAATCCAACCATCGTTAAAAACATTGCTTGGCTTTTCCTTGCGTTTTTTTCCTGTTTACCTGTTGGTATTCTTGATTTGTCGATTCAATTAATTCGTTTTGTTTGTATTTAACTACTTTTTTTTGTACGTGCCTGTGCTAGATTTTCGTCTCATTCCCCCTTTTTAGATTTCCTCGCTAATGTCCGAATCGTTTGTTTTGTGTGGGTGATCTCGTGAGTTTGTTTCCTTAAAAGTAACTGTACAAAATGGAGTCTTACAATAAGTACTTACCGCTAAAATAAGTAAAAACTAATGAAGCACTTTTTTTCTCTAAAAGATATCGAATTCAACTTTGAAAAAATAATCACTTATCCACTATTTAATAGGTCATAAATCTAAATTAAGTTTTTTCTTCAAAGGATCTATTCTCACGTGCCGCGACTTGATTGTTCACAAGGCTATACTTCCCAACTTGCTATCACAACGGTTGCCGAGAGAATGAACTTCGACTTCTCTAACTGCATCGTTGACTCCGCGTCACTCACCAGTCGTAAAGAGCTGAGCAGAATGGATACGTTTGCGTGCGTTTTGACAGTTTTAAGTAAGCTGCTAGTTTTCAATAGAAATACTAGAATAAGAGATCGGCAAAGACGCCATCTTGTTTCCAATCGAACCGTCAAAAGCGGTTCCATTTCGACTTGTTTACTTTTTGCATCCATAAGAAGCAAGCAAAAAGTTCAAGTGCTGCCAGTATCATTTTCGCGATTTCATGCATTTTCATACGTTGCCATTTCGACAGTTTTTCACTCCGCCGGTCTCTGGTTATAGGGTTGCTAGTTTTCAAAACGTACGCAATCGTATCTATTCGTGCTAAGTTCTGTAATTAGTTCGGCAAACTCCGGAGAACCATGACGATTAGCAGCGGCTCTTCCGAGTTTCACTCTCGTTTTCACTGACTGGGGTTTAATTGTTGGTTTAATCACCGTGGAAACTTATTTATTGCTTTGATTGGCTTTTTTTCGGTAAAACATAAATCAAGACAGCCATTTAGCGTTAGGCGTTTCGACTTACTACACTACAGCCATCATCAGACGCTACTAGCTGGCTACATCCTAGATGTTCAGTCAGACAAACATAACTTGTAAAATTACGATATGAGCAATAAAACAATAAAAAAATACACAAAAAGGGTTTAAGCACTTTATAACTAAATAATAATACAACTTTCTTCAATATTTTGTGTGACCACTCTTGGCATCAATAACAACTTGTAGCAGTCTTTTCTGATTTGATTTGGTTCCATTCGGTTGCAATCACTTGTCGTAATTGATGAATGCTTTTTGGTTGATGTTCTTTAGACTAATTTACAAAATAGATCACAAATGTTCTATTGGGTTAAAGTCAGGTGAATATGATACCCGAATAAAAATTTACAGCGCCAGTGTATTACCTACCAAGGTCGGTAAAATTTACCTGAGTTTTTTAACAGCTGACTTAACTCGGTAATTTTGAATCTTTGAATGTTACTGAAAAATGAGTAAAGATTTAAGCTCATTAAATGTCAAAAAAAAATGACCCTGGGGAGAAATCTGTAAAGGACTTCACGGAAGTTCTTGATTGTTATTGCCAAAGCAGTTCTGATTCGCCAAAGCTGGAAGCTTTCGATTCGATTTGTCCAGATAAACATCCTATACCATAATTCCGTCAATGAATTCAAGCTCTCAGAAGCTAGACGATTGAGCAATAAATCATGCATGGCCCGACCTGCATAGGAAATGAAAAATCTGGGTTTGCTATTTGACAATTAATGATCTCGAGAAAAAAAAATGCAGAGGGAAGCTTTGCCAGAAAAAGCGCACCGGCACCAGTCATGCTAGGTGGAAGGATCACTTTGAGATATGATTGAATGGACAATCGGACAAAGAGGGCACAACCAAAATCAGGATTAAGGATGATGGACAGTAGAGCCACCATCGCTAGACGAAATAAGAAAAGCTGTTCGAGAGATGAAGACCAGCAAGGCCGCTGGGAAGGACGGAATCCCGGCCAAGCTTCTAAAAGTTGGGAATGGCCGGCTGAACGAAAAAATTCACCAAGTGATTGAAATTATTTGGGAGGGCGAAGAAAATGCCTTCAAGCTGGCTTAATGGCCTCATATGTCCTATCTACAAGAAAGGGCACAGACTTTATTGCGGTAATTGTCGTGGTTTAACACTCCATAATACCGCCTACAATATAATCTTTCTAATTCTGTTCAGTATACTGCGCCCGTTTGCCGAGACTTTTGTCGCGAATATGAAAGCGGTTTTCGAGAAGGACGATCAACAACGGATTAGATGTTTATCCTGCGAAAAATCCTTGATAAATTCTGGGAATACAACTTGCGGTACTCATCATCTGTTTGTAGATTTCAAGGCAGCATACGACACAGTGAAATGGAACGAACTGTGTCATATAATGCCAGAGCAAGGCTTTCCGGCAAAGCTTATTAGGCTGATTCGAGCGACGCTGGATGGATCCAAATCGAACGTCAGAACATCCGGAAGGACATCCGATTCATTCGTGACGCAGGGCGATGCGCTCTCTAATTTGCTATTCAACAGAGCTCTGGAAGGTGAAAAAATGGTGAATGGCGCAGACGCATCAATCACGAGTTATACTAAGTGGATAAAAATGTACAAGATTCGCAGGGCGATAAAATATGATAGATTACAGTTGGCTGGAATTGCAGTGCGTATGCCGAAAGGGAGACAAAGGGTTTTACAACTCCTTATTATAGTTTGTTGCGTGTAATTTTCTTGCGATGCACTTCACGTAAACGCGAGGACTCATAATCATCGCGTCTACAGCTATGTTTTATCAGTAATATTACAGATCTTTGATCTTCGAACAAAACAATATACCGTGACATGCCCTATTACCGTGGGGTTAAGGACGTGTCCACAATAAATTCGCTATATAAAATTCAATTTGTAACAATCACCCTTGAAAACTATGTCGCTTTAATCAATATTAAATACATTTGAAGGGAAAAATATGTTTTGTACTTCAACTCATAAAAAATGAAGAAAATAGTATTCGACATTTGACTTATGAATATGCCTAATACCGCGTACATTCCGAAGAAGATTCCAAATACCGCGCAGAAAATTGCCTAATACCGTGCCCTGTCAAACAAGCTCAAATGATGAGCTTAAGAGCACATTTACAATAAAATATGTAAATAATTGAATCATATACAAATTTCAATTAAATTATTAGGTCATACATACTAAAAAACGTCATAAAAATTTACTATTTTACACAGATACCTACTAAGAAAAAAATCATTTCCTTGGGAAGTTAGCAATTTCTCAATATTGACGGTTTAAAAGCGTTTAATTAATTTTTCAAATAATTTACTTCACATTTATTTAGGTTTTAGATAGATGATATCCAATCGAGTGTCTAAGTAGATTTGAAGACAATGGGAGGATTTGTATTCAGATGAAAAATACTCTACCTTCATTTCTAAAGGAAACTGCATAGGAAAAATATTTACGTCTATAGTCTGTGGTAAATATCGCATAAATGATATTGTATTCGTATGTGCTAAACGACACAATAAAGACGATTTGTATGTTCATTGGATGTATACCATCTTCAAGTTTTCCAACAGAAGTTTCTCTTTGGGGAAGTATTAGAATAATACATATTGCAATATGTAATTCATCTGAATGATGCTTCCCAGTAATCCTACACATAAAATGTCGTAGATATTTAATATGAATATTTCAATACCTAAACGATATTGTCTAGTGGTCTATGTATTCAATGTGATGGTTACGTTTTATTTTTCTGAGTATCAACTTCAAGGTATAGCCTAGTCACGGTATTAGGCACTACTGGCGAAGAAGATGGCCTAATACCGCGACAATTGTTTTGACCAATAAAAATGCAAAAACAAGAAATTTAAATACCATTTCAGTACCCAGCTCATTTTTTATAGCTGTAAAACTGGGCTCAATGAGATATTGGAAGTAAATATCATTTAAAAATCAAGTTACATGACTTGGACATATAAACATAATTTTAATCGTTTTGCTAAGCGGATGCAAATTTTGGCTGGTCGAGCCATACATTTTCACATTTATTTTTTAGCGCCTAATTTACGTCACAAATACCCACAATAATAATTGGCTGACATTTCCTGATATATATTTGTGTATTTCACCAAATAATGTGATGTGTATGACAGACAGTACCTCTATATTCATAAATTTGGATAAAATCCACGGTATTAGGCAATGCGCGGAATTAGGGCAGGTCACGGTACCAAGTATTGTTCAATTCTAAAAACACTGATTAATCCAACTAGCGGTGTTTATCCCTTTCTCGTGCATTAGATATACCAAAAAAAAACTTGAGTGACATTTTCTTAGCGTGTTTTGTTTTATGAAAATCTATTGTGGCCATAACTTTTGATCCCATTATTGTCCGAACTGGCGAATTTTTAATAGGAAACAATGGGGCACGATTCCCCGTCGAATGCTTACAACAAAGCAAATCGGTTCAAAAATACATACATACAGACAGACATCATCTCAATTCGGCGACGGCTTAACTTAACTATAATCGAATCGTAATGATTAGTGAGGAAATCTTGCAAATCGGTCGTGAGTTTAATGGCTACAGAACATACTTTAACTCTTTTTTTCATAAGATTATAATTGATTATAATCAAATGATTGACTTTCACAGAGAGTTATAACTGTTTCAATTCCTCTGCATCCAAGTTTTATTGTATTGCACTGTTCGACATGCGACAGAATAGTTCGAACCACGTTCTAGTTAAAAATGAGCTTAGCGATAAAATGTGTTGTGTCGGTTCTCAAATCAGTGCGTATCGAGCTCAATTTGCGATTGATTGCAAAATTATATTTTCCATACTTCGTGCAAGGAATCGGAGACTTCCTTATAGCTTTACTTTACTAGCTAGACAAAAATATTGCAAACAAACACCGGACTCAAAACGGCTGTTCCTTAACGTTGGACATAAAACTATTCGATAGTGTCATCGAATTGACGCTCAAGCGACGGTAGCTGATCTTGTACTGCTCCACCGGATGATAGTGCAAAGAGTTGGTGACTTTCACGTGTATCAACCCGTTAATGTCACGCGTTACGGCTCGGGCCTTGCATTTGTACCGGGTGAACAGGGAGCATTTCCAGTTGCACGTCTTGGACGACTGTCTATCCTTGGTGTACGCGTGCCCGTTGTGTATCAGTTTTTGTTGCCCTCGACGGGTGGTACCGAACACTGCCGGTTCGAAGATACCTAAAAACATAAATAGTATCAGTTCGGTGTTATTCTAATCGATGTTTGGACATTTAAGAGACTAGAAAGATTATAAACTGTGATGCGGATCAATTGAATGTTGCGTATATTTTTCTTGGAACATCTACCGCAAAACGATACATTAGATCCTAATGATTGTGAGCATCGTTTGTCAATCTGACGTAGGAGTAGCCCTCGATAACCTTGGTTATGGCGCGAGCACGGCACTTCTGGCGTCGAAACAGCGCACAGCGCCAGTTTGTCGAATCTGGAAAATCTCGATCCTTCACGTAGTCGTATCCGTGGCATACCAGCTTTTTGCCGCCCCTTTGGTTTATTCCGAATTGAGCCAACTCCATTTCCGCCGTATGCTGCAAAAATCTCGGCCGGACAATATCTCGAATTTCGTAGACACCTGCGGAAAAAAATTTAATCAACACAAGCTATTATACACAAGTGCAGTACTAGAACATTGAAAAAGAAGATCAATTCAACCTTGTGTAACAAACTTAAGTTGTTTTTATTCCCTCTTGTTCGCATAATATCTAGATTGCCCAGTTTGAGCGAAAGACGATATGGAAGCCAGCACGTTGTTACTTCTACTGAGAAGTGTATCGTTTAGTAAGGATCCCGCGAAGGCCGATAAACGAGGATCTGACACGGGAAGTAAATCATTGCTACTTTTACTGCTGGAAACGCCCGATAACTCGTGATTATGGGCGTGCTTTACGTTCATTCGCGAGTTTACTTCGTCAATCACCACAATGCACGGACATTTACACTTGTAGTACTGGTTGCACTTCCAGTACTGCTTGTTGTTACGATGCCGATTTCGGAAGAATGTCACCCCGTTCACCACCAGCAAGTGACGACCGCTTCGCTGGGATGTTTTGAAGCTAAACTGTGGCGACGTGTGGTCTGAATGTGATTGAAATTGGTCCAAAAAGATCGCTGAAAAGCCAAAAAAGGAACGCGTTAAGGAAGTACTAGATTATGCGGCTATGATTTAAAGATGTACGTTGCTGCACGCGACACAGCTGGTAATTTTTTAGAAGATCGATTTGGTTTTCTTCGCAGTTATCTTAAAATTTAATATTCTTGACTAATGTAAACTCTAAGCCGTATGAGGGAATTGTTCCGAATGGTATATACGACGCCAACGGAATAAGATTCCATTAGTGGCCACGTTCACAGACAACTTATGAAGGGAAATATAAAATATTGTCAGTAAAATTTATTCGGAATCTGAATCCTCTACATGAACTGTTTCATAAAGTTTCTGCTCGCGAATACGGTCCTTGTAACGACGAAAACGGTTGCGACCATGTACATTGCGCACTACTTTGCACAACATCAAACGGATAGCTTTCTCCGTAACTCCAAACTCTAACCAGGCCTCTGTAAAAAAAAAAAAAAAAACCTCGACGTTAGGTTGACAACGCGTACCGGGATCCAACCTAAAGCACACGAACCGTAAAAACAGGATGAGAAAATGGCATAATTTTTCATCGCATGTTTCTTCTGATGGCGTCTATTGCAGTATCCATTATAGTTGTATCCGATGAGGGCCTCGTCGTAAAAAATCAACTTGAATATGGCGTCGATCGGTAGATCCTTACCCATCCGTTTGGTTTGACGAAGGTGGTTGATCTAGGAGAATTGAAATGAAATAAGTTTTGAATTCATATGCAACACCTTGACTCTAACCCTAACTTACGTATTTTTGCCGTATTGAAGGTGAACTTTGGATAGTTTTCTCCAGGCGCTCGATGTCACTCTCGGTTTCTATGGGAAATTTAAATCCCGGTACTTCATTTCCATTTTGAGCAATTGAACGTTGAACTGATTGTTGTTCAGTTTGTTTAAAACGATCGGATTTCTCTTGTTTTGTAATTATTAAAAAGGATCTCCTTTTTACTTTGCAGTGTAGATCTGAAAAAAATGAGTGAATATCCCGTAAGTAATTTAAAACTATATCAAAGACTTTTCTTCAATTTCAAACAGAAGTTGCGTTACATGAATTAAATTATAAACCAATATCATCGATGCAGTTTTTTATTTGACGTATCATAGAACACAAACTTGAAGAGAGTTTCAATCGGTAAGGTCTTACCCATCTGTTTGATACGATGAAGGTGATTGATCTATGGCAAATGATGTGAAATCAAATTAGCATTCGTATGCAATACCATGACCACAATCCCGAGCTTACACCGTACTGAATAAGAAATTCGTATAGTTTCCTCCAAGCGTTCGATATCACATTCGTTTTATATGGGAAACTTGGATCCCGGGACATCATTCACATTTTGAGAAATGGCACGGTAAACATATTGTAGTTTATCTTGATCTGTTATTGGAAACAATGGTCTGAACTTTTTATCACTCCTGGTGTCTGAAAAATTTAATGATTGGCCAATGAATATTTGAAAATGATTTTAGAGACAGACATTTTTAACACTCAAATTTTCCCAAAAATAAAAATTTGTGCTTCACTAGAAAAAATAAGCCGATAAGTTTTTTGATTTTATCTATTTATTCATTTACTTCTTATTTCTTACCTTTTTCATTATCAAAAGACCTTTGGGACAGAAAAGAAAAGAAACAAACATAAAAAATAAAACCGATAGAGAAAAATGCTTTCTATTTATTATGTTTGTCGCAAAATTGCTGAATGCGTTTCCGTTGATTGTAGTTGTTAGATCTACGACGACCGGCGATTTTCGTCGTCACTTTTGATAGAACGTCTGCAAGGTCTTCGAAGGAAGTAACGCCAAATTTCTTCCAGGCCTCTGGAATAGATACAGAGAATTCACTATGTTAAATAAATAAAAAACATATTTGCCATATTCTAGTACTACCTACTATAGATATTTAAGGTGATTATAGAATGAAGCCCGTGGTGAATTTCAAATTCACCACACGTTTATTTACATTCATTTCCAAAAGCCCAAATCTGGCGTAATAATTTTTGTACAGTGCCGAAACTCAAATTATGATTGTTCAGTATAACTAAGCAAACGATCTACCATTATTTCAGCCCCATACGCGTTATGGTTCTTTCATCTCGTGCTCTTGAAAAAAATATTGAAAAAGCACGTGGTTTACAAAATGGCCGATTTCTGGCTTCATTCTATAATCACCTTAATAAAATCGGAAATTGTGCCGGCGTATAGATTCATAATTGTTGCAGTTATAATAATGTATTCAATAAGTGATGAATTTCTTGTCCAAAATAAAAAACATTATAAAAAAGTATCTAAAAAATTATTTACTCGCTCCAAATTCCAGGAGCTGTTACTTCTACAAACAGTTCAAGAGTTATTATAAAAAAGCTTATTTTTTTAAAAGAAAAACCCAAATTTATCCCCCAGTGGTGATTATACCTTTCTCGATTCAATGTGTTGAATTCGAATTAGTATGGTAAATGCAACGTAAATTGCCTACATTTAGGCGGTTAATAGCTTTGATGCGATTATATCACGCTGCTTAAAAATAAATAGAGTAATGGATTGCGTCACGGCTAAATTGATTAATGATTTAAAATGTGCATGTACACAGCGTATTTGATAAAAGAAAAATAGAAATATTATTCAAACCGCATGAGATATTAACAAACAAAAACAAAAGTGTCCAACTAGGAAAGTTTCTCCGTCGAATGAAACTAGTTGCACTCGAATCGGTCAAGTCCTTCTATATGAAACGTGTTTAACAATAAAAATTCCTGGGCTACACACACACACACACACAGTCAGACATGTGCTCAGTTTTTCGAGCTGAGTCGATTGGTATATAACACTATGGGTCTCCGAGCCTTCTATCAAAATTTGGCTTTTGGAGTGAAATTATAGCCTTCTGGTACAACTTTGTTGTACGAGAAAGGCAAAAACTTAAATCTCAGGCCAAACTAGCTGTACACAAAAATGGAATATGGCTACGTAGCAATGAATTTCATTAAAGATTGCATAACAGACCCTGCATTGCTTGGGGTTTGGCAGGGTGCCAATGGAATGTATAAGAACAAAATTTTCATCAAATTTCAAAAAACGACATTGCTCACAAGTTTCATTACCCCAAAATATGTGCTTAATTGGACATGATTTAAGGGTGCCTAAAATTAATAAATTTTTACCTTTGAAAATATTCAGAGGGAGTGTCCAAAGGAAAAGTCTGAAATCGAATTTTAGTTTTGATGACTTAAAAATTCATGAAACGTCGAGATCTGACGTTATTTAAAAAAATAGAAAAAAAAATTATTCTCTTAAAACATTTTTGGGACTGATGATGAAACAATTTTTCAATGAATTTTAACAGCGGACGAAACGCAAAGGTTTTCGTAGCCAAAAATATCCCCCTATGCAAAATTTGAGCTAAATAGGACACGATTTAGGGGTGCTCTAAATTAATCAAAACTTTTTTTTCTAGGTTTTTCCATTACCAGTATTTATTTGAACTTTAGAAGTGAAAGCAGTCACACTGTTAATTATTATTATTTTTCATAAAATGGAGGATATTCTGTTTTTTTGGGGAATTTTTCCCAAGTCATCCAATTTGCCGTCGTATGGTGAAGTTCTTCGTAAGTTCATGTTTCATTTTTGAGCTGAGAAACCAACTGCTAAACAAAGTGCGCAAATAACAACAGAAGCGTTGATAGTATGGAAAGGAAAACAAATTAATCAAGTGATTGGTAATAGGCAAATTGAATTTAAAATTTTGAGTTACCATTAAAATTGGAGAGATCTACAGAAAAATAGGGTGCTAATGTCGACGGCTGAGCTTGAGAAGAAGCAATACTTTTCTGATTCGATGGGAGATTTATTCGACATCTGCAAGAAGTGTAAACCGAAGAACAAGTTGGAAAAGCAATCAATGCGCTATTTGCAAGAACAGCGACAGCGGACCAACAATCAAGAAACGAATACACGTGGACCCACAGATACTATTTTATACAGTGACTTTAAGGAGGCAGATGAGAATCCTGGAGACACGAATGAACCATACCTTATATATTTTTATATATTTTTCTTTTCAAGGATTATGTTCACATCATTCGACACAACTGCATCAAACACCGGACGAAAAGAGGAGCGTGTAAACATTTAGACAAAATGTTTAAGAGACAGGCTTCCATGTAGACGTCACATTCATGAACTTTTGGTAGGCAAGGCATTCAAAGTCCTACAATTCGAAAATTCACAATCTCCGAATGTCGAAATTTTCAAGCGATTTCAGACGAAATGGCACCGCCTAGAAAAGAGTTCGTATCACCCAGGTATGAACGATACATTCGTTAAATCATCAATTACAGAACACGAGAGAAGTTCCTTATTAGAGTTTTTTGGACGACAACTTAAAGAGCAACATCACTGCGAAGATTATCGGGAAGTTATCCAACTTGCGATAATATTTTTGGGTGGAAAACTTGATGGAAAATTGCAATCATTGTACTTCGTTCGGTGCATTGTGCTGGAAGTTCTTGATTATTGTGCCAAAGCAGTTCCCAGTTGCTTAAAGCTGGAAGCTGATTCGTGTCCAGATAAACATCCTATACCATAATTCCATAATGAATTCAAGCTCTCAGAAGCTAGACGATTGACAATAAATCATGCATGGCCTGACCTGACATAGGAAATGAAAATCTGGGTTTGCTATTTGACAATTAATGATCTTGAGAAAAAAATGAGGGAAGCTTGCCAGAAAAGCACGGCACCAGTCATGCTAGGTGGAAGGATCACTGACAGGTGCTTCATTTGCCGTTATTATGAAAAAAATATACCATTCAAACGTTAGGTCCATTCGATTCCTACTATAATTCTACGGTTCTGGACAAATTTAAAAAAAAATCGTTGGTGAGATTTTCGTTATGCGTTTTAAGTTTTGACGAAAACGCATTGAAAATAAATTAAAATCTTTAGCAAACGTACTAACATGAATCATGTGTTGTACAAAATCAATTAAACCTATATATTCATAAAAACAATGAGCATTTACTTGAACAAACTAGCTGACGAACGGGTTTGAAGATTTTGGAGTTTTCATCAATTGTTCGTCTTGAATCAAAGAGTTGATGAATATGACAAGAAAAGTTGAAAATTGTTGAAACACAATATCAACGCAAATAGTAAAGAAACCACAACGCGATTGCACGAAAATTGATCTAGATGCGGCGTCGCAACTCAAGTTGTAAGTAACATTTTGAATACAAATCGTCTATTATGTACTGTAAATTTACCTCTGAACTATAAGGTAACGACACAATAAGTATGGACAGCCACGAGTTTAACCGAAAAGAGTGTGTATACTATGTCTTTCCAATAATAAAAATGTTAGACCGATTTCTAGAAGTGTAAGAACAGTTATTCAAGAAAAATTTTGCAAGATATCGATGAGCGAAAGTGGTACTACCGACATCAATATGTACCTCCTGCTGTGATGTGCACTGTTCCCAGTAAACGTGGGCAGACAACACTTGTATAGATACAAATACGACTATAAACAGGTGACCGGTGTGTCAGTATCTGCCACTGTGAAGTATGCAGTGCATCTAAGGTCGTGGAAGGAAGAAACCTGCCAGGAGTCCTCCAAGAAATTCCCAGGCCGTCCGAAGAAAGTGCTGTCAGATACGATTGAGTGGTTCGAATCTGCAAAGTTTGTTTAGCGGAAATGGGCGAGGAAGAAAGCATGGATGCAATTCTTCTCGGCAGACAAAACTTATCAATAGTTGAAGGAAAGAATTCTTACAAAAAATCAGCGGAAGCAGCAGTGTCTGAATTTCTAGGAAGTGTCATCTTCGGTATAATGCGTTTTATTTGAATTTTATCCAACTTCTATTCTATTCTATTTTATTTCTACTTTATACCTAGGATCCAAATAATATTCGTCTTTCTAATCGTCGTGGTAAGCAGTCAATATACCATAAACATCACCGTCACAACATCAAATGATCAGAACAAAATTAGCTCGAAAAACATGTTCGTTGAAGATCTCAAACTCCTTACATGCGGAAACTCTGGGAAAACTCTGCAAGCTGCGGGTAACGAATCATATTGATTTAAACAACATATTTTTCATAGATCTTTGTTTCAGGCATTATGAAGGTCTAGAACATTCAGGATAAAAGTTAACAGGAACAAAGTTGCTTTGGAAAATGAACTCGGAATTATGTAATTTTTCAGTATCATAGAGCTTGGTGATGTTCCTAGGTAACAATTTGCAAACCCAATAATGTGAACGCTCTTTTACTAATTTTGATCATTATAGCCGAGACCACAAACCTTGGTCAATACGCCTTACACCAGTAATATACTGCAACAATGTGGCGGCTTGATTGAGCATGTGAAGAATCCAGGAAAGCAATGAAGAGCATGGATCTACATCAAACTCGGCATCGATGGTGGTGGTGGATTCGAAAGTTACCCTATTCATCCTATCAAGAGACCCTCCTCCAGCTCGTTCCTCGAACTCCTTCAAAGATAGTGGTGTTAAGCGGTTGCATATCATTGCATTGGCTCCGAATCTCCCGAAGAAGTACGAATACATTTCGTTAATTTGAATAACCTTTTAAATCTTAACGCTCTGAGAACTGTCGCCAGCGATTTAAAAATAATAAACGTTATCGTAGGAATCATGGCGCACTCTTCATCCTATCCATGTCCGTACTGCGAAATGAAAGAAAAGACCTGGCAGTTCAAGCTGGAATACCAAGAACAATGGTAGAATTAAGGAACATAGCGTGAACGTGCTGAATCGATAAAACAATCATCTAGCTGCATCCATGCGCCTTTGGTCTCTGGTGACGATGTGATATGATTCTGAAATCTGTCCTCCCTTGCATATAAAGCTTGGAATTGTTAATGCAGTGTTTAAAGCAGTGGAGAAGCGGAATCAGATTGGCTGATTATGGGCTCATAAAGCTCAGTACGCCACAACGAGCGTATGCTTACCGGAGGTGCATGTAGGACCTTATTCGATGCTGCAAATTCTTCAAGATCATGAAGATCTGTAGGCTATTTCTATGTATAAACTGAACATGATACATGTATGTATGTTGAATAATCATAGATTGTATTTTAAGGTCCTGTTTTTTGAAATGTTTATACAAGTTCTTTTCGTTCGATTTGGATCCCAGTTTGAAGAAGATTTGAACAAGTTCATGAATGTTAGGAAGAACTGCAAAATCATCAAATACCACATAACAAAATTCACGTAAAGATTTCCATTACTGGTCGCGGCGGCTGGCATAATGAGCAGGCGTCGGAATCTGTGCATAGCGATTTAAACTAACCTGGAGCGATACAAACAGTACAAACATCGAAGGTGTAAATCTCATCTTTGCAGTTGTAGATTACAACAGTGTGGCCATCTGTAGTAATTTTGAATTTTTGCATTGATAACACAAAATAAAATGAAAAGAAAACTAAAAAAGTATTTTGATTTGATAATACATATGCCTTCCTTAGTCGTGCGGTAAGATGCGCGCTACAAAATCCATGTAGAGATGGCTGGACTCATTCCGCTCAGGTCCAGAGTAATAACTTGAATTGTTTATTAACCCAGCTGTTGAGGCGGCAATGTCCCAGTAGGGGATGTAAAGCCAACAACAAGAAGAAGGCAATCGAAGAATTAAGGGTACTGATTGTTTGATTGGTCTATTTAATAGTCTGTTCGAAAATTGAAGCATTTATTTATTGTGGTTTCACGTAACTACATCAGCCTCAAGGATTCACCAATCCTTTTTGGTCCTTCATAAAGTAGATTTAATTTGAATCTACATGCAGAATTAGAATACTTGGATGTTTGTAAACTTAGAACTTAGAACATCTATAAAAGAGAACTAAAACATTTAGTTGATTTTCAATGCGTTTTTCGTCAAAACTTAAAACGGCATAACTGAAAATCTCACCAACGATTTTTTTTGTCCAGAACGTAGAATTGTGTAGGAATCGAATGGAGCCTACCGTTTGAATGGTATATTTTTTTTCATAATAACGGTAAATGAAGCACTGTGTTGAGATATGATTGAATGGACAATCGACAAAGAGGCACAACTAAAATCAGGATTAGGATGATGGACAGTAGACCACCATCGCTGAACGAAATAAGAAAAGCTGTTCGAGAGATGAAGACCAGCAAGGCCGCTGGGAAGGACGGAATCGCCAAGCTTCTAAAAAGTTAGGAGTGGCCGGCTGAACGAAAAATTCACCAAGTGTTTGAAATTATTTGGGAGGCGAAGAAAATCCTTCAAGCTGGCTTAATGGCCTCATATGTCCTATCTACAAGAAAGGGCACAGACTTATTGGAATTGTCTTGGTTTAACACTCCATAATACCGCCTACAATATAATCTTTCTAATTCTGTTCAGTATACTGCGCGTTTGCAGGACTTTTGTCACTAATATCAAAGCGGTTTTCGAAGGGATCACAACAGATTACATGTTTATTCTGCAACAAATCTGATAAATTCGGGAATACAATTTGCGGACTCATCATCTGTTTGTAGATTTCAAGGCAGCATACGACTCAGTGAAACGGAACGAACTGTGACATATAATGCTAGAACATGGCTTTCGCAAAAGCTTATTAGGCTGATTCGGCGACGCTGGATGGATTCAAATCGAACGTCAGAACATCGGAAAGACTTTCGATTCGTTCGTAATAGAAGTTAAACGGGGCGATGCGCTCTCTAATTTTCAACATAGCTCTGCAAGTGGAAAAATGGTGAATGGAGCAGATGCATAAATCACGAGTTGTCTAAGTGTACAAAAAATGTAGACAATGACAAGCAAATACAATTTTGTAGATTACAGTTGCTAGAATAGTACGTATGCCGGAGAAACAGATTTTTCAGCTCCTTATTATCGTTTGTTATTTATTGCGTGAATTTTCCGACGCACGTCACATAACCACGAGGACTTCTATCCATGTTCTCTCGTCTACAATATGTTTTATTATTAATATTACAGATCATTGATCTTCGAACGAAGAATAGAAGACATATTCAAATCTAAAACCTGATTATTCCACCTAGCGTGTTTGTACATTTCGTGCATTAGATACCTATACCAAAAAAAAACTTGAGACAGACAGAAAAACAGACATTCATCTCAATTCGGCGACGGCTTAACTTGCTATAATCGAATCGTAATGATTAGTGAGGAAATCTTGCAAATCGGTCTTGAGTTTAATGGCTACAAGATCAAACTTATATCATATATAATCAATATAATCAAATGATTGACTTTCACAGAAGCTATAACTGTTTAATTCTTCTGCATCCAAGTTTTATTGTATTGCACTGTTCGAGTACGACAGAATAGTTCGAACCACGTTCTAGTTAAAATGAGCTTAGCGATAAAATGTGTTGTCGGTTCTCAAATCAGTGCGTATCGAGCTAATTTGCGATTGATTGCAAAATTATATTTTCCATCTTCGTGCAAGGAATCGGAGACTTCCTTATAGCTTTACTTTACTAGCTAGAACAAAATTGCAAACGAACACCGGACTCAAAACGGCTGTTCTAACGTTGGACATAAAACTATTCGATAGTGTCATCGAATTGACGCTCAAGCGACGGTAGCTGATCTTGTACTGCTCCACCGGATGAGTGCAAAGAGTTGTGACTTTCACGTGTATCAACCCGTTAATGTCACGCGTTGCAGCTCGTGCCTTGCATTTGTACCGGGTGAACAGGGAGCATTTCAGTTGCACGTCTTGGACGACTGTCTATCCTTGGTGATGCGTGCCGTTGTGTATCAGTTTTGTTGCCCTCGACGGGTGGTACCGAACACTGCCGGTTCGAAGATACCTAAAACATAAATAGTATCAGTTCGGTGTTATTCTAATCGATGTTTGGACATTTAAGAGACTAGAAAGATTATAAACTGTGATGCGGATCAATTGAATGTTGCGTATATTTTTCTTGGAACATCTACCGCAAACGATACATTAGATCCTAATGATTGTGGCATCGTTTGTCAATCTGACGTGAGTAGCCCTCGATAACCTTGGTTATGCGCGAGCACGGCACTTCTGGCGTCGAAACAGCGCAGCGCCAGTTTGTCGAATCTGGAAAATCTCGATCCTTCACGTAGTCGTATCCGTGGCCCAGCTTTTTGCCGCCCTTTGGTTTATTCCGAATTGAGCAACTCCATTTCCCGTATGCTGCAAAAATCTCGCCGAACATATCTCGAATTTCGTAGACACCTGCGGAAAAAATTTAATCAACACGCTATTATACACAGTGCAGTACTAGAACATTGAAAAAGATCAATTCAACCTTGTGTAACAAACTTAAGTTGTTTTATTCCTCTTGTTCGCATAATATCTAGATTGCCCAGTTTGAGCGAAAGACGATATGGAAGCCAGCACGTTGTTACTTCTACTGAGAAGTGTATCGTTTAGAAGGATCCCGCGAAGGCCGATAAACGAGATCTGACACGGAAGTAAATCATTGCTACTTTACTGCTGGAAACGCCCGATAACTCGTGATTATGGGCGTCTTCATTCATTCGCAGTTTACTTCGTCAATCACACATGCACGGACATTTACATTGTAGTACTGGTTGCACTTCCAGTACTGCTTGTTGACGATGCCGATTTCGGAAGAATGTCACCCGTTCCACCAGCAGTGACGACCGCTTCGCTGGGATGTTTTGAAGCTAAACTGTGGCGACGTGTGGTCGAATGTGATTGAAATGGTCCAAAAGATCGCTGAAAAGCCAAAAAGAACGCTTAAGAGTACTAGATTAAGTGGCTATGATTTAAAGATGTTAATTGCAGCACGCCCCACAGTTGGTAATTTTTTTGGAAGATCGATTTGGTTTTCTTCGCAGTTATCTTAAAATTTAATATTCTTGACTAATGTAAACTCTAAGCCTATGGGTGTTCGAATGGTATATACGACGCCAACGGAATAAGATTCCATTGATGCCACGTTCACAGACAACTTGAAGGAAATATAAAATATTGTCAGTAAAATTTATTCGAATCTGAATCCTCTACGAACTGTTTCATAAAGTTTCTGCTCGCGAATACGGTCCTTGTAACGACGAAAACGGTTGCGACCATGTACATTGCGCACTACTTGCACAACATCAACGGATAGCTTTCTCCGTAACTCCAAACTCTAACCAGGCCTCTGTAAAAAAAGAAACTCGACGTTAGGTGACAACGCGTACCGGGATCCAACCTAAAGCACACGAACAAAACAGGATGAGAAAATGGCTAATTTTCATCGCATGTTTCTTCTGATGGCGTCTATTGCAGTATCCATTATGACGAGTAGGGGCCTCGTCGTAAAAATCAACGAATGGCGTCGATCGGTAGATCCTTACCCATCCGTTTGGTTTGACGAAGGTGGTTGATCTAAAATTAAATGATAATTTAGAATTCATAGCAACCTCTAACCTAACACGTATTTTTCCGTATGGAGGGAACTTTGGATAGTTTCTCCAGGCGCTCGATGTCCTCTCGGTTTCTATGGAAATTTAACCGTACTTCATTTCCATTTTGAACTTGAACGTTGAACTGATGTTGTTCAGTTTGTTTGAACAATCAGTTCTCTTGTTTTATAATTATAAAAGGATCTCCTTTTACTTTGAGTGTGATCTGAAAAAATAAGTGAATAATCCGTAAGTAATTTAAAACCGTATCAAAGACTTTTATCTTTAATTTCAAACACTTGTTGCGTTTCATGCATTAAATTATAAATCAATATAATCGATGCAATTTTTTATTTGACGTATTTAAAAAAATGTAATGAACACTAAACTTCGGTGAAATGTTCCGAATGAAGAAAGTTAGAATTCCTTCAGTTCTAATACAGGAATTCAGATGTTTCAATTGTCAAAAAACCTTATTCAAAATGAATGTCATCGAATGTCTTCTCTTGAAGAAGATGCCTGAAGCGACGACAACGATTGCGAATGAGATACTTACGCAGCTTTACTTTCCAAACATCTGACGGATTGCGCTCATCAAACTCAATCGACTCTTAAAAGGAAAATTCAGCATTTGGTTTGAATCATACAAAAACCTAAAACACGAACAGAAACAGGTTGAAAAATGCCGTTTTCATCACGTTTCTTCCAATAATTGATTATCATTGTAGTTATCCATGATTAGCTCATCGTAGAATACAAACTTGAAGAGAGTTTCGATCGGTAAGGTCTTACCCATCTGTTTGATACGACGGTGATCTATGGCAAATGATGTGAAAACAAATTAGCATTCGTATGCAATACCATCACCTCAATCCCGAACTTACACCGTACTGAATAAGAAATTCGAATAGTTTCCTCCAAGCGTTCGATATCACATTCGTTTTATATGGGAAACTTGGATCCCGGGACATCATTTGAATGTTCAGTAATGGCACGGTAAATATATTGTAGTTTATCTTGATCTGTTATTGGAAACAATGGTCTGAACTTTTTAACACTCCTGGTGTCTGAAAAATTTAATAAATAGCCTATGAATATTTGAAAATGATTTTAAAGACAGGCATTTTTAACACTCAGATTTTCCCAAAAAAAATTGTGAGCTTCACTAGAAAATTCTATAAGCAAGCCGATGAGTTTTTGATTTTATCTATTTATTCATTTATTTTTTATTTCTTACCTTTTTCATTATCAAAAGGCCTCTGGGACAGAAAAGAAAAGAACCAAAAATAAAAAATAAAACCGATATAGAGAAAATGCTTTCTATATTATGTTTGTCGCAAAACTGCTGAAGCGTTTCCGTTGATTGTAGTTGTTAGATCTCCGACGACCGGCGATTTTCGTCGTCACTTTTGATAGAACGTCTCAAGGTCTTCGAAGGAGTAACGCCAAATTTCTTCCAGGCCTCTGGAATAGATAAAGAGAATTCACTATGTTAATTAAATAAAAACATATTTGCTATATTCTAGTACTACCTACTATAGATATTGAATAAAATCGGAAATTATGCCAGCGTATAGATTCATAATTGTAATTCCAGGAGCTATTACTTCTACAAACAGTTCAAGAGTTATAACAAAATAGCTTATTTTTTCAAAAGAAAAAACTTAAATGTTCACCCAAAACTGGTAGTACACAAAAATGGAATAGGACTACGTAGTAATGAATTTCATTTAAGATTGCATAACAGACCCTGCATTGCTTGGGTTTGCAGAGTTCAATGCACTATGGTCCAGGATACGATTTACGCGGAAACGCATTTACGCCAAAACTATTTTAGAAAAACTGTTGTTCTACAAAATTGTTCGAAATATATATCATTATGGCTCTACCAAAAATAAGTGGTATCATATAAAAAATTGAAATTTTTTTATTTCTCGAATATTGAATGTTAGTATTCCACAAAGTTGAAGCTAGCTTATTCAATCAATTTTGCTAAACATACTTTTTATGCTCTTGTTGGCTGATTTAGAGCAATTTTACCTAATTGGATTAGGATTGACCTCAAAAAACAGTATGTTCGATCTACTTTTTTGTTTTAGATTTCTCGAAAAGTCGCCTTCAGGTGACGCACGCTCAAAAATGCAACTTTTATATATTATATTTATATATAGAAGAATATATTTTTTTTCTGCCCTAACCGGATATTGACTTATGGAAAAAATGTAATTTTGACAGAAAACGATTATAACTTTTGATCGGAAAAAGATATTGAGATTTACCCATCAAAGTTGCATTTTTGAGATCTAAAAATCACCTAAAGACGACTTTTGCGAAATCAAAACAAAAAAATAAGATAAAAAATACTGTTTTTTTGAGTGCACCTAATCGAATTAGGTAAAATTGCTCTAAATCAACAACTTGAAGCAACAAGAAAAGTTTTTTTAGCAAAATTGATTGGAATAAGCTGCTCAACTTTGTAGAGTGAAATCAGGTGATTCAGTTTCATTCCAAATTTTCGACCACTATTCTAGTTTGAATCTGGAGCCAAATAGAACAAACTCGCTGGTTTCCCCTGCAGTGTTCTATTCATGTTTTCAAATTTTCAATTAAATGAAATCATCATATTGGCCCAAGAAAGGCGCCGTAATTGCAAAGTGGATTGATCCGTAGATAAAATGGCGCATTCATACACCAAATAATTGGAAAATATTTGAATCTCGTGTTTAATCGTGTTCAATCTGCAGAAAATAGAACGGAGCGTTATACCAGTTTATTTTTTGACGACCTGGTATAAAAATGAATCTAGAACAGCTGTTGGGAAAACGAATGTTAGATTCATATTCAAACTGAACAGCCGAACGATTTGAATCACTGCTGATTTTACCTAACATGTCAATATTCTAGAAATAAAAAAATATTTACTATTTTTTTTTTATATGATGGAAACCACCTATTTTTGATAGAACCATAACGATGGCCTTACATTCAACCCGAAACAATTTGTATAGTTGCATAACGTAAATATATTATAGTTGCTAATCACAAGCATCAGAATCTGAAATTTTGTAATATTAATAAAAAATTGTCATCGAATTTCAAAAAAACGACTTTGCTCACAATTTCATACCCGAAATATGACCCTGCAATATTTGAGCTCAATCGGACATGTATTTGGGGGTGCCTAAAATTCATTTTTACTCTTGAACATTTTCAGGTGCCAAAGAAAAGTCTAAGATCGAATTTTAGTTTTGATGCCAAATGACTTAAAATGCATGAAACGTCAAGATCTGATGTTATTAAAAAAAAAACATATGAAAAAAAATTCTCTTAAAACATTTTTGGGACTGATGAAAAAAAATTCAACGAATTTAACACCGGACGATACGCAAACGTTTTCGTAGCCAAAAATATCCCCTATCAATGAGCTAATAGAGACGGATTTAGGGGTGCTCTAAATTAATCAAACTTTTTTTCTAGGTTTCCATTACCAGTATTTTGACTTGAAGTGAAAGCAGTCACACTGTTTATTATTATTATTTTTCTAAAATGGAGGATATTCTGTCTGTTGGGGAATTTGCCATTGTTTACCAAGTCATCCAAGTCATTTGCCGTCATGGTGAAGTTCTTCGTAAGTTCATGTTTCATTTCGAGCTGAGAACAAAATGCTAAACAAAGTGCGCAAATAAAAACAAGAAAA